>NW_026542769.1:0-215280 GCF_028750875.1 Macrosteles quadrilineatus | reverse complement strand
GCTTCACTAAATAACTTCTTGATCAGCATTGTACGTGTTATTAAATTTACTTAAAGTAAATAAAAGAAACGTCTTAAAACACTTAAAACATATATTTACGCTTATACTGTTACTCACAAGACGGTAAATATACAAAAAAGGTGGTAAGTAGTGATCGATTTCGATTGGACACTCCAATCATCATCAGACCCAATAGGCGAATGACAAGAATCTTGAATGGTGTCCCTACTTATACCCTATTGGCTACCGGAAGCACCGGCCAATACATTTTTATAAGTGCAACTGGAATCAAAATGTATTTGTTCATTAATCAACTTATTTCTATCTTTACATTTTTCCTTATAAATATACAATTCTTCCCAAGCATTCATTACATATCCTTTCTTACAATTCTTTAAAATATCTAGACTATCCTCCATTTTTCCTAGTGAGTGCCCATTTTGTAACAGGTGTTGTGCGACATTTGATCTTTCCGGTTTGTTGTTCCTCCATGCAGATATGTGGTTTTTGAAGCGGTTAACGAAGTTCACAGTCTGTCCAATGTAGAAGCTATCACAATCGTCACAATTGATTTTATATATGCCTGAAGTGTCGAATTTGTTACAATCTTCTATTTTTGGATGCAGTATTTTACTCATGGTGTTCTGAGTCCTGTAGGCTATTGAAACTCCGTATTTCTTGAATCTGTTAGCAATCCTTTGTGTTGTAGTCCCCGTGTAGCTAAATGTGATATATCTAGTGTTTTCCTCTTTTATCTCTTCTAATGTTGTTCTGCTGTGTAGTGTATTCTGTCTATCGATTTTCCTCCTCGTCTTCCTTGCGATGTCCTCTATCGTCTTGGTCCGAAATCCATTCACTTGAGCGATCTTCTTAATGGTGTCCAGTTCTTTTTTCCTATTGGTTTGGCTAAGTGGGATCTTATAGGCTCGGTACAGCATAGATCTAAAGGCTGCGGTCTTGTGGATTGTCGGATGGATAGACTTGTTGTTGATTGTAGTGTCCGTTTGCGTAGGTTTCCTGTAAATGTCAAACTCTATCTTGCTGTCTTTTCTCTCTAATGTGAGGTCCAGGAATTTGATCTTTTTGTTTTCTTCAAACTCGTAAACTAGTAAAGGTGAGGTTCGGGTGGTGGTTGTTTAGTGTCTGCATCATCGTTTCGTGCTCCTGCTCCTGGGCTTGTCTGAAGATAACAAGAATGTCGTCTATATATCTAACATACAGTTTTACATCATGATTTTTTCTTAAATTCGTTAACATTTCTTTTTCCTGATGCTGTAAAAATATTTCTGACAAAATTGCCGAAAGTGGACTTCCCATAGCTAAACCATCTGTTTGTTCGTAAAATCTATTGTTAAATCTAAAATAATTTTGCTTCAAAACAGTCACAAGTAATTTTACAATCTGATTGACATATTCATCGTCTAAACTATTCTGTAAAAGCCTACATTTAACAAGATCTACAGTTTCGGATACAGGTATGTTTGTGTACAGATTTGCGATATCAAATGAGACTAGCCTACTATTCGAATCTATATCTATGTTCTTGACACGTTCAACAAATTCATAACTATTCTTTACATTGTATACATATTCTAATTCTAAATCATTGCTGAGCTTACTTGCTAACAATTTTGAAACATTGTAGGTAGGAGCACATTTAAAGTTAACTAATGGTCTGATGGGTACATTCTTCTTGTGTATTTTTGGGATCCCTTTCATCACGGGCGCTTTAGAATTTAGGATGTTCATCTTCTGTCGACATTCTTCGGGAATCACTCTGGTGCATCTCTTCACGACGTCGGACAGCTCTCTTTGGTACTTCTGCGTTGGATCCTTTTTAGCTCTTTGAAGTTATTTTCTTTGATGAAATCTTCCGTCTTCTTTATATATTCTTCTTTTCCGAGCACTACAATGGCGTTGCTTTTGTCTGCTTTCACAACGATTGAGCTATTCTCTTCCAGTTTCTTCTTTATTTTGCTGCACGTCTTCAGTTCTTAATTTCTGCTGGGATCTATGTGTCCTTGGCTGGTGAAATCGTTGGCTGTTACTTCCTTCCGAACGGCATAATGGTCTACGTCTCTGAGTGATTTTACATTTGCTTCAACTTCAGTAGCTAGTAGTTCGTTTTCGCCCTTCTTCTTCATTGGGAAATTGTACTTCATTCCGTAGTTCAGTATTTTCGTTTCTTCTTCACTGAATTGAATGTCTGTAAGGTTGATGACTCTCTTCTGGAATTTGTGTTCTGTACTGGTCCTATCCAAGTCTTTATTAGGTGTATTCTTCTCTACGAGTTTGTCTAATTTGTAGTTTATCCGTAAATATTTCCTGTCCATGGCATCTTCAACCTCTTCACTGACGACTTCGTGTAGTAAATTCCATGCTATTAGTCCGTATGATCTCAAAAATTGTAGGTGGATGTCGTAGGCAATCTGGTTCAGTTCTTCTTTTTCACAGTAAAGTTGTTTGATCATATTTTGGATGAATAATACCTCTCCTTGTTCCTTGGTTCTTTTAGCGGCAGTAGTGTTACAGTTGACTTTGATTTTAGCGTATTGTGGTGTAATTCTCTTCTTGATGCATTCTTTGTTTGAAGTAAATATCTGCAATCTTCATGGAAATCTTGATTCTTGTATCCCTATATTTTGCTGCTAATTTTGCTTGACTAGCTTCACTAAATAACTTCTTGATCAGCATTGTACGTGTTATTAAATTTACTTAAAGTAAATAAAAGAAACGTCTTAAAACACTTTAAACATATATTTACGCTTATACTGTTACTCACAAGACGGTAAATATACAAAAAAGGTGGTAAGTGGTGATCGATTTCGATTGGACACTCCAATCATCATCAGACCCAATAGGCGAATGACAAGAATCTTGAATGGCGTCCCTACTTATACCCTATTGGCTACCGAAAGCACCGGCCAATACATTTTTATAAGTGCAACTGAAATCAAAATGTATTTGTTCATTAATCAACTTATTTCTATCTTTACATTTTTCCTTATAAATATACAATTCTTCCCAAGCATTCATTACATATCCTTTCTTACAATTCTTCCCAAGCATTCATTACATATCCTTTCTTACAATTCTTTAAAATATCTAGACTATCCTCCATTTTTCCTAGTGAGTGCCCATTTTGTAACAGGTGTTGTGCGACATTTGATCTTTCCGGTTTGTTGTTCCTCCATGCAGATATGTGGTTTTTGAAGCGGTTAACGAAGTTCACAGTCTGTCCAATGTAGAAGCTATCACAATCGTCACAATTGATTTTATATATGCCTGAAGTGTCGAATTTGTTACAATCTTCTATTTTTGGATGCAGTATTTTACTCATGGTGTTCTGAGTCCTGTAGGCTATTGAAACTCCGTATTTCTTGAATCTGTTAGCAGTCCTTTGTGTTGTAGTCCCCGTGTAGCTAAATGTGATATATCTAGTGTTTTCCTCTTTTATCTCTTCTAATGTTGTTCTGCTGTGTAGTGTATTCTGTCTATCGATTTTCCTCCTCGTCTTCCTTGCGATGTCCTCTATCGTCTTGGTCCGAAATCCATTCACTTGAGCGATCTTCTTAATGGTGTCCAGTTCATTTTTCCTATTGGTTTGGCTAAGTGGGATCTTATAGGCTCGGTACAGCATAGATCTAAAGGCTGCGGTCTTGTGGATTGTCGGATGGATAGACTTGTTGTTGATTGTAGTGTCCGTTTGCGTAGGTTTCCTGTAGATGTCAAACTCTATCTTGCTGTCTTTTCTCTCTAATGTGAGGTCCAGGAATTTGATCTTTTTGTTTTCTTCAAACTCGTAAACTAGTAAAGGTGAGGTTCGGGTGGTGGTTGTTTAGTGTCTGCATCATCGTTTCGTGCTCCTGCTCCTGGGCTTGTCTGAAGATAACAAGAATGTCGTCTATATATCTAACATACAGTTTTACATCATGATTTTTTCTTAAATTCGTTAACATTTCTTTTTCCTGATGCTGTAAAAATATTTCTGACAAAATTGCCGAAAGTGGACTTCCCATAGCTAAACCATCTGTTTGTTCGTAAAATCTATTGTTAAATCTAAAATAATTTTGCTTCAAAACAGTCACAAGTAATTTTACAATCTGATTGACATATTCATCGTCTAAACTATTCTGTAAAAGCCTACATTTAACAAGATCTACAGTTTCGGATACAGGTATGTTTGTGTACAGATTTGCGATATCAAATGAGACTAGCCTACTATTCGAATCTATATCTATGTTCTTGACACGTTCAACAAATTCATAACTATTCTTTACATTGTATACATATTCTAATTCTAAATCATTGCTGAGCTTACTTGCTAACAATTTTGAAACATTGTAGGTAGGAGCACATTTAAAGTTAACTAATGGTCTGATGGGTACATTCTTCTTGTGTATTTTTGGGATCCCTTTCATCACGGGCGCTTTAGAATTTAGGATGTTCATCTTCTGTCGACATTCTTCGGGAATCACTCTGGTGCATCTCTTCACGACGTCGGACAGCTCTCTTTGGTACTTCTGCGTTGGATCCTTTTTCAGCTCTTTGAAGTTATTTTCTTTGATGAAATCTTCCGTCTTCTTTATATATTCTTCTTTTCCGAGCACTACAATGGCGTTGCTTTTGTCTGCTTTCACAACGATTGAGCTATTCTCTTCCAGTTTCTTCTTTATTTTGCTGCACGTCTTCAGTTCTTAATTTCTGCTGGGATCTATGTGTCCTTGGCTGGTGAAATCGTTGGCTGTTACTTCCTTCCGAACGGCATAATGGTCTACGTCTCTGAGTGATTTTACATTTGCTTCAACTTCAGTAGCTAGTAGTTCGTTTTCGCCCTTCTTCTTCATTGGGAAATTGTACTTCATTCCGTAGTTCAGTATTTTCGTTTCTTCTTCACTGAATTGAATGTCTGTAAGGTTGATGACTCTCTTCTGGAATTTGTGTTCTGTACTGGTCCTATCCAAGTCTTTATTAGGTGTATTCTTCTCTACGAGTTTGTCTAATTTGTAGTTTATCCGTAAATATTTCCTGTCCATGGCATCTTCAACCTCTTCACTGACGACTTCGTGTAGTAAATTCCATGCTATTAGTCCGTATGATCTCAAAAATTGTAGGTGGATGTCGTAGGCAATCTGGTTCAGTTCTTCTTTTTCACAGTAAAGTTGTTTGATCATATTTTGGATGAATAATACCTCTCCTTGTTCCTTGGTTCTTTTAGCGGCAGTAGTGTTACAGTTGACTTTGATTTTAGCGTATTGTGGTGTAATTCTCTTCTTGATGCATTCTTTGTTTGAAGTAAATATCTGCAATCTTCATGGAAATCTTGATTCTTGTATCCCTATATTTTGCTGCTAATTTTGCTTGACTAGCTTCACTAAATAACTTCTTGATCAGCATTGTACGTGTTATTAAATTTACTTAAAGTAAATAAAAGAAACGTCTTAAAACACTTAAAACATATATTTACGCTTATACTGTTACTCACAAGACGGTAAATATACAAAAAAGGTGGTAAGTGGTGATCGATTTCGATTGGACACTCCAATCATCATCAGACCCAATAGGCGAATGACAAGAATCTTGAATGGCGTCCCTACTTATACCCTATTGGCTACCGGAAGCACCGGCCAATACATTTTTATAAGTGCAACTGGAATCAAAATGTATTTGTTCATTAATCAACCTATTTCTATCTTTACATTTTTCCTTATAAATATACAATTCTTCCCAAGCATTCATTACATATCCTTTCTTACAATTCTTTAAAATATCTAGACTATCCTCCATTTTTCCTAGTGAGTGCCCATTTTGTAACAGGTGTTGTGCGACATTTGATCTTTCCGGTTTGTTGTTCCTCCATGCAGATATGTGGTTTTTGAAGCGGTTAACGAAGTTCACAGTCTGTCCAATGTAGAAGCTATCACAATCGTCACAATTGATTTTATATATGCCTGAAGTGTCGAATTTGTTACAATCTTCTATTTTTGGATGCAGTATTTTACTCATGGTGTTCTGAGTCCTGTAGGCTATTGAAACTCCGTATTTCTTGAATCTGTTAGCAGTCCTTTGTGTTGTAGTCCCCGTGTAGCTAAATGTGATATATCTAGTGTTTTCCTCTTTTATCTCTTCTAATGTTGTTCTGCTGTGTAGTGTATTCTGTCTATCGATTTTCCTCCTCGTCTTCCTTGCGATGTCCTCTATCGTCTTGGTCCGAAATCCATTCACTTGATCGATCTTCTAAATGGTGTCCAGTTCTTTTTTCCTATAGGTTTGGCTAAGTGGGATCTTATAGGCTCGGTACAGCATAGATCTAAAGGCTGCGGTCTTGTGGATTGTCGGATGGATAGACTTGTTGTTGATTGTAGTGTCCGTTTGCGTAGGTTTCCTGTAGATGTCAAACTCTATCTTGCTGTCTTTTCTCTCTAATGTGAGGTCCAGGAATTTGATCTTTTTGTTTTCTTCAAACTCGTAAACTAGTAAAGGTGAGGTTCGGGTGGTGGTTGTTTAGTGTCTGCATCATCGTTTCGTGCTCCTGCTCCTGGGCTTGTCTGAAGATAACAAGAATGTCGTCTATATATCTAACATACAGTTTTACATCATGATTTTTTCTTAAATTCGTTAACATTTCTTTTTCCTGATGCTGTAAAAATATTTCTGACAAAATTGCCGAAAGTGGACTTCCCATAGCTAAACCATCTGTTTGTTCGTAAAATCTATTGTTAAATCTAAAATAATTTTGCTTCAAAACAGTCACAAGTAATTTTACAATCTGATTGACATATTCATCGTCTAAACTATTCTGTAAAAGCCTACATTTAACAAGATCTACAGTTTCGGATACAGGTATGTTTGTGTACAGATTTGCGATATCAAATGAGACTAGCCTACTATTCGAATCTATATCTATGTTCTTGACACGTTCAACAAATTCATAACTATTCTTTACATTGTATACATATTCTAATTCTAAATCATTGCTGAGCTTACTTGCTAACAATTTTGAAACATTGTAGGTAGGAGCACATTTAAAGTTAACTAATGGTCTGATGGGTACATTCTTCTTGTGTATTTTTGGGATCCCTTTCATCACGGGCGCTTTAGAATTTAGGATGTTCATCTTCTGTCGACATTCTTCGGGAATCACTCTGGTGCATCTCTTCACGACGTCGGACAGCTCTCTTTGGTACTTCTGCGTTGGATCCTTTTTCAGCTCTTTGAAGTTATTTTCTTTGATGAAATCTTCCGTCTTCTTTATATATTCTTCTTTTCCGAGCACTACAATGGCGTTGCTTTTGTCTGCTTTCACAACGATTGAGCTATTCTCTTCCAGTTTCTTCTTTATTTTGCTGCACGTCTTCAGTTCTTAATTTCTGCTGGGATCTATGTGTCCTTGGCTGGTGAAATCGTTGGCTGTTACTTCCTTCCGAACGGCATAATGGTCTACGTCTCTGAGTGATTTTACATTTGCTTCAACTTCAGTAGCTAGTAGTTCGTTTTCGCCCTTCTTCTTCATTGGGAAATTGTACTTCATTCCGTAGTTCAGTATTTTCGTTTCTTCTTCACTGAATTGAATGTCTGTAAGGTTGATGACTCTCTTCTGGAATTTGTGTTCTGTACTGGTCCTATCCAAGTCTTTATTAGGTGTATTCTTCTCTACGAGTTTGTCTAATTTGTAGTTTATCCGTAAATATTTCCTGTCCATGGCATCTTCAACCTCTTCACTGACGACTTCGTGTAGTAAATTCCATGCTATTAGTCCGTATGATCTCAAAAATTGTAGGTGGATGTCGTAGGCAATCTGGTTCAGTTCTTCTTTTTCACAGTAAAGTTGTTTGATCATATTTTGGATGAATAATACCTCTCCTTGTTCCTTGGTTCTTTTAGCGGCAGTAGTGTTACAGTTGACTTTGATTTTAGCGTATTGTGGTGTAATTCTCTTCTTGATGCATTCTTAGTTTGAAGTAAATATCTGCAATCTTCATGGAAATCTTGATTCTTGTATCCCTATATTTTGCTGCTAATTTTGCTTGACTAGCTTCACTAAATTACTTCTTGATCAGCATTGTACGTGTTATTAAATTTACTTAAAGTAAATAAAAGAAACGTCTTAAAACACTTAAAACATATATTTACGCTTATACTGTTACTCACAAGACGGTAAATTTACAAAAAAGGTGGTAAGTGGTGATCGATTTCGATTGGACACTCCAATCATCATCAGACCCAATAGGCGAATGACAAGAATCTTGAATGGCGTCCCTACTTATACCCTATTGGCTACCGGAAGCACCGGCCAATTCATTTTTATAAGTGCAACTGGAATCAAAATGTATTTGTTCATTAATCAACTTATTTCTATCTTTACATTTTTCCTTATAAATATACAATTCTTCCCAAGCATTCATTACATATCCTTTCTTACAATTCTTTAAAATATCTAGACTATCCTCCATTTTTCCTAGTGAGTGCCCATTTTGTAACAGGTGTTGTGCGACATTTGATCTTTCCGGTTTGTTGTTCCTCCATGCAGATATGTGGTTTTTGAAGCGGTTAACGAAGTTCACAGTCTGTCCAATGTAGAAGCTATCACAATCGTCACAATTGATTTTATATATGCCTGAAGTGTCGAATTTGTTACAATCTTCTATTTTTGGATGCAGTATTTTACTCATGGTGTTCTGAGTCCTGTAGGCTATTGAAACTCCGTATTTCTTGAATCTGTTAGCAGTCCTTTGTGTTGTAGTCCCCGTGTAGCTAAATGTGATATATCTAGTGTTTTCCTCTTTTATCTCTTCTAATGTTGTTCTGCTGTGTAGTGTATTCTGTCTATCGATTTTCCTCCTCGTCTTCCTTGCGATGTCCTCTATCGTCTTGGTCCGAAATCCATTCACTTGAGCGATCTTCTAAATGGTGTCCAGTTCTTTTTTCCTATAGGTTTGGCTAAGTGGGATCTTATAGGCTCGGTACAGCATAGATCTAAAGGCTGCGGTCTTGTGGATTGTCGGATGGATAGACTTGTTGTTGATTGTAGTGTCCGTTTGCGTAGGTTTCCTGTAGATGTCAAACTCTATCTTGCTGTCTTTTCTCTCTAATGTGAGGTCCAGGAATTTGATCTTTTTGTTTTCTTCAAACTCGTAAACTAGTATAGGTGAGGTTCGGGTGGTGGTTGTTTAGTGTCTGCATCATCGTTTCGTGCTCCTGCTCCTGGGCTTGTCTGAAGATAACAAGAATGTCGTCTATATATCTAACATACAGTTTTACATCATGATTTTTTCTTAAATTCGTTAACATTTCTTTTTCCTGATGCTGTAAAAATATTTCTGACAAAATTGCCGAAAGTGGACTTCCCATAGCTAAACCATCTGTTTGTTCGTAAAATCTATTGTTAAATCTAAAATAATTTTGCTTCAAAACAGTCACAAGTAATTTTACAATCTGATTGACATATTCATCGTCTAAACTATTCTGTAAAAGCCTACATTTAACAAGATCTACAGTTTCGGATACAGGTATGTTTGTGTACAGATTTGCGATATCAAATGAGACTAGCCTACTATTCGAATCTATATCTATGTTCTTGACACGTTCAACAAATTCATAACTATTCTTTACATTGTATACATATTCTAATTCTAAATCATTGCTGAGCTTACTTGCTAACAATTTTGAAACATTGTAGGTAGGAGCACATTTAAAGTTAACTAATGGTCTGATGGGTACATTCTTCTTGTGTATTTTTGGGATCCCTTTCATCACGGGCGCTTTAGAATTTAGGATGTTCATCTTCTGTCGACATTCTTCGGGAATCACTCTGGTGCATCTCTTCACGACGTCGGACAGCTCTCTTTGGTACTTCTGCGTTGGATCCTTTTTCAGCTCTTTGAAGTTATTTTCTTTGATGAAATCTTCCGTCTTCTTTATATATTCTTCTTTTCCGAGCACTACAATGGCGTTGCTTTTGTCTGCTTTCACAACGATTGAGCTATTCTCTTCCAGTTTCTTCTTTATTTTGCTGCACGTCTTCAGTTCTTAATTTCTGCTGGGATCTATGTGTCCTTGGCTGGTGAAATCGTTGGCTGTTACTTCCTTCCGAACGGCATAATGGTCTACGTCTCTGAGTGATTTTACATTTGCTTCAACTTCAGTAGCTAGTAGTTCGTTTTCACCCTTCTTCTTCATTGGGAAATTGTACTTCATTCCGTAGTTCAGTATTTTCGTTTCTTCTTCACTGAATTGAATGTCTGTAAGGTTGATGACTCTCTTCTGGAATTTGTGTTCTGTACTGGTCCTATCCAAGTCTTTATTAGGTGTATTCTTCTCTACGAGTTTGTCTAATTTGTAGTTTATCCGTAAATATTTCCTGTCCATGGCATCTTCAACCTCTTCACTGACGACTTCGTGTAGTAAATTCCATGCTATTAGTCCGTATGATCTCAAAAATTGTAGGTGGATGTCGTAGGCAATCTGGTTCAGTTCTTCTTTTTCACAGTAAAGTTGTTTGATCATATTTTGGATGAATAATACCTCTCCTTGTTCCTTGGTTCTTTTAGCGGCAGTAGTGTTACAGTTGACTTTGATTTTAGCGTATTGTGGTGTAATTCTCTTCTTGATGCATTCTTTGTTTGAAGTAAATATCTGCAATCTTCATGGAAATCTTGATTCTTGTATCCCTATATTTTGCTGCTAATTTTGCTTGACTAGCTTCACTAAATAACTTCTTGATCAGCATTGTACGTGTTATTAAATTTACTTAAAGTAAATAAAAGAAACGTCTTAAAACACTTAAAACATATATTTACGCTTATACTGTTACTCACAAGACGGTAAATATACAAAAAAGGTGGTAAGTAGTGATCGATTTCGATTGGACACTCCAATCATCATCAGACCCAATAGGCGAATGACAAGAATCTTGAATGGTGTCCCTACTTATACCCTATTGGCTACCGGAAGCACCGGCCAATACATTTTTATAAGTGCAACTGGAATCAAAATGTATTTGTTCATTAATCAACTTATTTCTATCTTTACATTTTTCCTTATAAATATACAATTCTTCCCAAGCATTCATTACATATCCTTTCTTACAATTCTTTAAAATATCTAGACTATCCTCCATTTTTCCTAGTGAGTGCCCATTTTGTAACAGGTGTTGTGCGACATTTGATCTTTCCGGTTTGTTGTTCCTCCATGCAGATATGTGGTTTTTGAAGCGGTTAACGAAGTTCACAGTCTGTCCAATGTAGAAGCTATCACAATCGTCACAATTGATTTTATATATGCCTGAAGTGTCGAATTTGTTACAATCTTCTATTTTTGGATGCAGTATTTTACTCATGGTGTTCTGAGTCCTGTAGGCTATTGAAACTCCGTATTTCTTGAATCTGTTAGCAGTCCTTTGTGTTGTAGTCCCCGTGTAGCTAAATGTGATATATCTAGTGTTTTCCTCTTTTAATCTCTTCTAATGTTGTTCTGCTGTGTAGTGTATTCTGTCTATCGATTTTCCTCCTCGTCTTCCTTGCGATGTCCTCTATCGTCTTGGTCCGAAATCCATTCACTTGAGCGATCTTCTTAATGGTGTCCAGTTCATTTTTCCTATTGGTTTGGCTAAGTGGGATCTTATAGGCTCGGTACAGCATAGATCTAAAGGCTGCGGTCTTGTGGATTGTCGGATGGATAGACTTGTTGTTGATTGTAGTGTCCGTTTGCGTAGGTTTCCTGTAGATGTCAAACTCTATCTTGCTGTCTTTTCTCTCTAATGTGAGGTCCAGGAATTTGATCTTTTTGTTTTCTTCAAACTCGTAAACTAGTAAAGGTGAGGTTCGGGTGGTGGTTGTTTAGTGTCTGCATCATCGTTTCGTGCTCCTGCTCCTGGGCTTGTCTGAAGATAACAAGAATGTCGTCTATATATCTAACATACAGTTTTACATCATGATTTTTTCTTAAATTCGTTAACATTTCTTTTTCCTGATGCTGTAAAAATATTTCTGACAAAATTGCCGAAAGTGGACTTCCCATAGCTAAACCATCTGTTTGTTCGTAAAATCTATTGTTAAATCTAAAATAATTTTGCTTCAAAACAGTCACAAGTAATTTTACAATCTGATTGACATATTCATCGTCTAAACTATTCTGTAAAAGCCTACATTTAACAAGATCTACAGTTTCGGATACAGGTATGTTTGTGTACAGATTTGCGATATCAAATGAGACTAGCCTACTATTCGAATCTATATCTATGTTCTTGACACGTTCAACAAATTCATAACTATTCTTTACATTGTATACATATTCTAATTCTAAATCATTGCTGAGCTTACTTGCTAACAATTTTGAAACATTGTAGGTAGGAGCACATTTAAAGTTAACTAATGGTCTGATGGGTACATTCTTCTTGTGTATTTTTGGGATCCCTTTCATCACGGGCGCTTTAGAATTTAGGATGTTCATCTTCTGTCGACATTCTTCGGGAATCACTCCGGTGCATCTCTTCACGACGTCGGACAGCTCTCTTTGGTACTTCTGCGTTGGATCCTTTTTCAGCTCTTTGAAGTTATTTTCTTTGATGAAATCTTCCGTCTTCTTTATATATTCTTCTTTTCCGAGCACTACAATGGCGTTGCTTTTGTCTGCTTTCACAACGATTGAGCTATTCTCTTCCAGTTTCTTCTTTATTTTGCTGCACGTCTTCAGTTCTTAATTTCTGCTGGGATCTATGTGTCCTTGGCTGGTGAAATCGTTGGCTGTTACTTCCTTCCGAACGGCATAATGGTCTACGTCTCTGAGTGATTTTACATTTGCTTCAACTTCAGTAGCTAGTAGTTCGTTTTCGCCCTTCTTCTTCATTGGGAAATTGTACTTCATTCCGTAGTTCAGTATTTTCGTTTCTTCTTCACTGAATTGAATGTCTGTAAGGTTGATGACTCTCTTCTGGAATTTGTGTTCTGTACTGGTCCTATCCAAGTCTTTATTAGGTGTATTCTTCTCTACGAGTTTGTCTAATTTGTAGTTTATCCGTAAATATTTCCTGTCCATGGCATCTTCAACCTCTTCACTGACGACTTCGTGTAGTAAATTCCATGCTATTAGTCCGTATGATCTCAAAAATTGTAGGTGGATGTCGTAGGCAATCTGGTTCAGTTCTTCTTTTTCACAGTAAAGTTGTTTGATCATATTTTGGATGAATAATACCTCTCCTTGTTCCTTGGTTCTTTTAGCGGCAGTAGTGTTACAGTTGACTTTGATTTTAGCGTATTGTGGTGTAATTCTCTTCTTGATGCATTCTTTGTTTGAAGTAAATATCTGCAATCTTCATGGAAATCTTGATTCTTGTATCCCTATATTTTGCTGCTAATTTTGCTTGACTAGCTTCACTAAATAACTTCTTGATAAGCATTGTACGTGTTATTAAATTTACTTAAAGTAAATAAAAGAAACGTCTTAAAACACTTAAAACATATATTTACGCTTATACTGTTACTCACAAGACGGTAAATATACAAAAAAGGTGGTAAGTAGTGATCGATTTCGATTGGACACTCCAATCATCATCAGACCCAATAGGCGAATGACAAGAATCTTGAATGGTGTCCCTACTTATACCCTATTGGCTACCGGAAGCACCGGCCAATACATTTTTATAAGTGCAACTGGAATCAAAATGTATTTGTTCATTAATCAACTTATTTCTATCTTTACATTTTTCCTTATAAATATACAATTCTTCCCAAGCATTCATTACATATCCTTTCTTACAATTCTTTAAAATATCTAGACTATCCTCCATTTTTCCTAGTGAGTGCCCATTTTGTAACAGGTGTTGTGCGACATTTGATCTTTCCGGTTTGTTGTTCCTCCATGCAGATATGTGGTTTTTGAAGCGGTTAACGAAGTTCACAGTCTGTCCAATGTAGAAGCTATCACAATCGTCACAATTGATTTTATATATGCCTGAAGTGTCGAATTTGTTACAATCTTCTATTTTTGGATGCAGTATTTTACTCATGGTGTTCTGAGTCCTGTAGGCTATTGAAACTCCGTATTTCTTGAATCTGTTAGCAGTCCTTTGTGTTGTAGTCCCCGTGTAGCTAAATGTGATATATCTAGTGTTTTCCTCTTTTATCTCTTCTAATGTTGTTCTGCTGTGTAGTGTATTCTGTCTATCGATTTTCCTCCTCGTCTTCCTTGCGATGTCCTCTATCGTCTTGGTCCGAAATCCATTCACTTGATCGATCTTCTAAATGGTGTCCAGTTCTTTTTTCCTATAGGTTTGGCTAAGTGGGATCTTATAGGCTCGGTACAGCATAGATCTAAAGGCTGCGGTCTTGTGGATTGTCGGATGGATAGACTTGTTGTTGATTGTAGTGTCCGTTTGCGTAGGTTTCCTGTAGATGTCAAACTCTATCTTGCTGTCTTTTCTCTCTAATGTGAGGTCCAGGAATTTGATCTTTTTGTTTTCTTCAAACTCGTAAACTAGTAAAGGTGAGGTTCGGGTGGTGGTTGTTTAGTGTCTGCATCATCGTTTCGTGCTCCTGCTCCTGGGCTTGTCTGAAGATAACAAGAATGTCGTCTATATATCTAACATACAGTTTTACATCATGATTTTTTCTTAAATTCGTTAACATTTCTTTTTCCTGATGCTGTAAAAATATTTCTGACAAAATTGCCGAAAGTGGACTTCCCATAGCTAAACCATCTGTTTGTTCGTAAAATCTATTGTTAAATCTAAAATAATTTTGCTTCAAAACAGTCACAAGTAATTTTACAATCTGATTGACATATTCATCGTCTAAACTATTCTGTAAAAGCCTACATTTAACAAGATCTACAGTTTCGGATACAGGTATGTTTGTGTACAGATTTGCGATATCAAATGAGACTAGCCTACTATTCGAATCTATATCTATGTTCTTGACACGTTCAACAAATTCATAACTATTCTTTACATTGTATACATATTCTAATTCTAAATCATTGCTGAGCTTACTTGCTAACAATTTTGAAACATTGTAGGTAGGAGCACATTTAAAGTTAACTAATGGTCTGATGGGTACATTCTTCTTGTGTATTTTTGGGATCCCTTTCATCACGGGCGCTTTAGAATTTAGGATGTTCATCTTCTGTCGACATTCTTCGGGAATCACTCTGGTGCATCTCTTCACGACGTCGGACAGCTCTCTTTGGTACTTCTGCGTTGGATCCTTTTTCAGCTCTTTGAAGT
Source organism: Macrosteles quadrilineatus (assembly GCF_028750875.1). Lineage (NCBI taxonomy): Eukaryota > Metazoa > Arthropoda > Insecta > Hemiptera > Cicadellidae > Macrosteles > Macrosteles quadrilineatus. The sequence goes on along the minus strand of NW_026542769.1, from coordinate 200,060 downwards.
TATTTTCTTTGATGAAATCTTCCGTCTTCTTTATATATTCTTCTTTTCCGAGCACTACAATGGCGTTGCTTTTGTCTGCTTTCACAACGATTGAGCTATTCTCTTCCAGTTTCTTCTTTATTTTGCTGCACGTCTTCAGTTCTTAATTTCTGCTGGGATCTATGTGTCCTTGGCTGGTGAAATCGTTGGCTGTTACTTCCTTCCGAACGGCATAATGGTCTACGTCTCTGAGTGATTTTACATTTGCTTCAACTTCAGTAGCTAGTAGTTCGTTTTCGCCCTTCTTCTTCATTGGGAAATTGTACTTCATTCCGTAGTTCAGTATTTTCGTTTCTTCTTCACTGAATTGAATGTCTGTAAGGTTGATGACTCTCTTCTGGAATTTGTGTTCTGTACTGGTCCTATCCAAGTCTTTATTAGGTGTATTCTTCTCTACGAGTTTGTCTAATTTGTAGTTTATCCGTAAATATTTCCTGTCCATGGCATCTTCAACCTCTTCACTGACGACTTCGTGTAGTAAATTCCATGCTATTAGTCCGTATGATCTCAAAAATTGTAGGTGGATGTCGTAGGCAATCTGGTTCAGTTCTTCTTTTTCACAGTAAAGTTGTTTGATCATATTTTGGATGAATAATACCTCTCCTTGTTCCTTGGTTCTTTTAGCGGCAGTAGTGTTACAGTTGACTTTGATTTTAGCGTATTGTGGTGTAATTCTCTTCTTGATGCATTCTTAGTTTGAAGTAAATATCTGCAATCTTCATGGAAATCTTGATTCTTGTATCCCTATATTTTGCTGCTAATTTTGCTTGACTAGCTTCACTAAATAACTTCTTGATCAGCATTGTACGTGTTATTAAATTTACTTAAAGTAAATAAAAGAAACGTCTTAAAACACTTAAAACATATATTTACGCTTATACTGTTACTCACAAGACGGTAAATTTACAAAAAAGGTGGTAAGTGGTGATCGATTTCGATTGGACACTCCAATCATCATCAGACCCAATAGGCGAATGACAAGAATCTTGAATGGCGTCCCTACTTATACCCTATTGGCTACCGGAAGCACCGGCCAATACATTTTTATAAGTGCAACTGGAATCAAAATGTATTTGTTCATTAATCAACTTATTTCTATCTTTACATTTTTCCTTATAAATATACAATTCTTCCCAAGCATTCATTACATATCCTTTCTTACAATTCTTTAAAATATCTAGACTATCCTCCATTTTTCCTAGTGAGTGCCCATTTTGTAACAGGTGTTGTGCGACATTTGATCTTTCCGGTTTGTTGTTCCTCCATGCAGATATGTGGTTTTTGAAGCGGTTAACGAAGTTCACAGTCTGTCCAATGTAGAAGCTATCACAATCGTCACAATTAATTTTATATATGCCTGAAGTGTCGAATTTGTTACAATCTTCTATTTTTGGATGCAGTATTTTACTCATGGTGTTCTGAGTCCTGTAGGCTATTGAAACTCCGTATTTCTTGAATCTGTTAGCAGTCCTTTGTGTTGTAGTCCCCGTGTAGCTAAATGTGATATATCTAGTGTTTTCCTCTTTTATCTCTTCTAATGTTGTTCTGCTGTGTAGTGTATTCTGTCTATCGATTTTCCTCCTCGTCTTCCTAGCGATGTACTCTATCGTCTTGGTCCGAAATCCATTCACTTGAGCGATCTTCTAAATGGTGTCCAGTTCTTTTTTCCTATAGGTTTGGCTAAGTGGGATCTTATAGGCTCGGTACAGCATAGATCTAAAGGCTGCGGTCTTGTGGATTGTCGGATGGATAGACTTGTTGTTGATTGTAGTGTCCGTTTGCGTAGGTTTCCTGTAGATGTCAAACTCTATCTTGCTGTCTTTTCTCTCTAATGTGAGGTCCAGGAATTTGATCTTTTTGTTTTCTTCAAACTCGTTAGTAAAGGTTAGGTTCGGGTGGTGGTTGTTTAGTGTCTGCATCATCGTTTCGTGCTCCTGCTCCTGGGCTTGTCTGAAGATAACAAGAATGTCGTCTACATATCTAACATACAGTTTTACATCATGATTTTTTCTTAAATTCGTTAACATTTCTTTTTCCTGATGCTGTAAAAATATTTCTGACAAAATTGCCGAAAGTGGACTTCCCATAGCTAAACCATCTGTTTGTTCGTAAAATCTATTGTTGAATCAAAAATAATTTTGCTTCAAAACAGTCACAAGTAATTTTACAATCTGATTGACATATTCATCGTCTAAACTATTCTGTAAAAGCCTACATTTAACAAGATCTACAGTTTCAGATACAGGAATGTTTGTGTACAGATTTGCGATATCAAATGAGACTAGCCTACTATTCGAATCTATATCTATGTTCTTGACACGTTCAACAAATTCATACCTATTCTTTACATTGTATACATGTTCTAATTCTAAATCATTGCTGAGCTTACTTGCTAACAATTTTGAAACATTGTAGGTAGGAGCACATTTAAAGTTAACTAATGGTCTGATGGGTACATTCTTCTTGTGTATTTTTGGGATCCCTTTCATCACGGGCGCTTTAGAATTTAGGATGTTCATCTTCTGTCGACATTCTTCGGGAATCACTCTGGTGCATCTCTTCACGACGTCGGACAGCTCTCTTTGGTACTTCTGCGTTTGATCCTTTTTCAGCTCTTTGAAGTTATTTTCTTTGATGAAATCTTCCGTCTTCTTTATATATTCTTCTTTTCCGAGCACTACAATGGCGTTGCTTTTGTCTGCTTTCACAACGATTGAGCTATAAATGTTTTTGATCATAATATAAATACATAGTTTAAAGTTTTTTATAATTATAATTATATATGAATGAACACTTTTTAATAATGTTTTTGTTATTAATAATACATATATAATAATATTATAGGAAGGATAATATACAAATAAATATATATATAAATGTTTTTAATCATAATATAAATACATATTTTATAGTATTTTTATAATTATAATTATATATGAATGAACACTTTTTAATAATGTTTTTGTAATTAATAATACATATATAATAATATTATAGGAAGGATAATATGCAAATAAATATTGACAGGTTTTTTGATCATAATATAAATACATAGTTTAAAGTTTTTTTATAATTTTAATTATATATGAATGAATACATTTTAATAATGTTTTTGTAATTTATTATACATATATAATAATATTATAGGATGGATAATATACAAGTAAATATATATAATTTTTTGATCATAATATAAAAACATATTTTATATTTTTTTCATAATTATAATTATATATGAATCAACACTTTTTAATAATGTTTTTGTAATTAATAATACATATATAATATTATTATGTGAAAGATAATATGCTAATAAATAAATATATATATATACATTTTTTTCATAATATAAATACATATTTTAAAGTTTTTTATAATTATAATTATATATGAAAGTATACATTTTAATAATGTTTTTGTAATTAATAATACATATATAATAATATTATAGGAAGGATAATATACAAATAAATATATATAAATGTTTTTGATCATAATATAAATACATATTTTATAATATTTTTATAATTATAATTATATATGAATGAACACTTTTTAATAATGTTTTTAATAATAATAATACATATATAAATATAATAGTAAGGATAATATGCAATTAAATATTGACAGATTTTTTTATCCAAATATAAAAACATATTTTAAAATTTTTTTATAATAATAATTATATATGAATGAACACTTTTTAATGATGTTTTTGTAATTAATAATACATATATAATAATATTATAGGAAGGATAAAATGCAAATAAATATTCACAGGTTTTTTTGATCATAATATAAATACATAGTTTAAAGTTTTTTTATAATTATAATTAAATATGAATAAACACTTTTTAATAATGTTTTTGTTATTAATAATACATATATAATAATATTATAGGAAGGATAATATACAAATAAATATATATAAATGTTTTTGATAATAATATAAATACATATTTAATAATATTTTTATAATTATAATTATATATGAATGAACACTTTTTTATAATGTTTTTAATAATAATAATACATACATATTAATATTTTAGTAAGGTTAATATACAAATAATTATTAACAGGTTTTTTTGATCATAATATAAATACATATTTTAAAGTTTTTTGATAATAATAATTATATATGAATGAATATTTTTTAATAATGTTTTTGTAATTTATTATACATATATAATAATATTATAGGATGGGTAATATACAAATAAATATATATAATTTTTTGATCGTAATATAAATACATATTTTATAATTTTTTCATAATTATAATTATAAATGAATCAACACTTTTTAATAATGTTTTTGTAATTAATTATACATATATAATAATATTATAGGAAGGATAATATACAAATAAATATATATAAATGTTTTTGATCATAATATAAATACATATTTAATAATATTTTTATAATTATAATTATATATGAATGAACACTTTTTAATAATGTTTTTAATAATAATAATACATACATATTAATATTTTAGTAAGGTTAATATACAAATAATTATTAACAGGTTTTTTTGATCATAATATAAATACATATTTTAAAGTTTTTTTATAATAATAATTATATATGGATGAATACTTTTTAATAATGTTTTTGTAATTTATTATACATATATAATAATATTATAGGTTGGATAATATACAAATAAATATATATAATTTTTTGATCGTAATATAAATACATATTTTATAATTTTTTCATAATTATAATTATATACGAATCAACACTTTTTAATAATGTTTTTGTAATTAATAATACATATATAATAATATTATAGGAAGGATAATATACAAATAAATATATATAAATGTTTTTGATCATAATATAAATACATATTTTATAATATTTTTATAATTATAATTAAATATGAATGAACACTTTTTAATAATGTTTTTAATAATAATAATACATACATATTAATATTATAGTAAGGATAATATGCAAATAAATATTGACAGGTTTTTTTGATCATAATATAAATACATTTTTTAAAGTTTCTTTATAATTATAATTATATATGAATGAACACTTTTTAATGATGTTTTTGTAATTAATAATACATATATAATATTATTTGGTGAAAGATAATATGCTAATAAATATATATATACATTTTTTGTTCATAATAGAAATACATATTTTAAAGTTTTTTATAATTATAATTATATATGAAAGTATACATTTTAATAATGTTTTTAATATTAATAATATATATATAATAATATTAAAGGAATAATAATATGCAAATAAATATATATACATTTTTTGATCATAATATAAATACATATTTTAAAGATTTTTTTTATAATTATAATTGTATATGAATGAATACATTTTAATAATGTTTTTGTAATTAATAATACATATATAATAATATTATAGGAAGGATAATATACAAATAAATATATATAAATGTTTTTAATCATAATATAAATACATATTTTATAATATTTTTATAATTATAATTATATATGAATGAACACTTTTTAATAATGTTTTTAATAATAATAATACATACATATTAATATTATAGTAAGGTTAATATGCAAATAAATATTGACAGGCTTTTTTGATCATAATATAAATACATTTTTTAAAGTTTTTTTATAATAATAATTATATATAAATAAACACTTTTTAATGATGTTTTTGTAATTAATAATACATATATAATAATATTATAGGAAGGATATTATGCAAATAAATATTCACAGGTTTTTTTTATCATAATATAAATACATATTTTAAAGTTTTTTTTATAATTATAATTATATATGAATGAACACTTTTTAATAATGTTTTTGTAATTAATAATACAAATATAATAATATTATAGAAAGGATAATATACAAATAAATAAATATAAATATTTTTGATCATAATATAAATACATATTTTATAATATTTTTAAAATTATAATTATATATGAATGAACACTTTTTAATAATGTTTTTGTCATTAATAATACATATATAATAATATTATAGGAAGAATAATATACAAATAAATATATATACTGTTTTGATCATAATATAATTACATATTTTATAATATTTTTAGAATAATAATTATATATGAATGAAAAATTTTTAATAATGTATTTGTTATTAATAATACATATATAATAATATTATAGGAAGGATAATATTCAACTAAATATTGACAGGTTTTTTTTATCATAATATTAATACATAGTTTAAAGTTTTTTTATAATTTCATTTTATATATATGAATGAATATAATAATGTTTTTGTAATTTATTATACATATATAATAATATTATAGGATGGATAATATACAAATAAATATATATAATTTTTTGATCATAATATAAATACATATTTTATAATTTTTTCATAATTATAATTATATATGAATCATTATTTTTTAATAATGTTTTTATAATTAATAATACATATATATTAATATTATAGTAAGGATAATATGCAATTAAATATTGACAGGTTTTTTTATGTGAAAGATAATATGCTAATAAATATATATATACATTTTTTATATCCTTCCTATAATATTATTATATATGTATTATTAATTACAAAAACATTATTAAAAAGTGCTCATTCATATATAATTATTATTATAAAAATATTATAAAATATGTATTTATATTATGATCAAAACAGTATATATATTTATTTGTATATTATTCTTCCTATAATATTATTATATATGTATTATTAATAACAAAAACATTATTAAAAGTGTTCATTCATATATAATTATAATTATAAAAATATTATAAAATAGGTATTTATATTATGATCAAAAACATTATTATATATTTATTTGTATATTATCCTTTCTATAATATTATTATATTTGTATTATTAATTACAAAAACATTACTAAAAAGTGTTCATTCATATATAATTATTATTATAAAAAAACTTTAAAATATGTATTTATATTATGATAAAAAAAAACCTATGAATATTTATTTGCATATTATCCTTCCTATAATATTATTATATATGTATTATTAATTACAAAAACATAATTAAAAAGTGTTCATTCATATATAATTATTATTATAAAAAAACTTTAAAAAATGTATTTATATTATGATCAAAAATACCTGTCAATATTTATTTGCATATTAACCTTACTATAATATTAATATGTATGTATTATTATTAATAAAAACATTATTAAAAAGTGTTCATTCATATATAATTATAATTATAAAAATATTATAAAATATGTATTTATATTATGATTAAAAACATTTATATATATTTATTTGTATATTATCCTTCCTATAATATTATTATATATGTATTATTAATTACAAAAACATTATTAAAATGTATTTATTCATATACAATTATAATTATAAAAAAAATCTTTAAAATATGTATTTATATTATGATCAAAAAATGTATATATATATTTATTAGCATATTATCTTTCACCTAATAATATTATATATGTAATATTAATTATAAAAACATTATTAAAAAGTGTTGATTCATATATAATTATTATTATAAAAATATTATAAAATATGTATTTATATTATGATCAAAAACATTTATATATATTTATTTGTATATTATCCTTCCTATAATATTATTATATATGTATTATTAATTACAATAACATTATTAAAAAGTGTTGATTCATATATAATTATAATTATGAAAAAATTATAAAATATGTATTTATATTATGATCAAAAAATTATATATATTTATTTGTATATTATCCATCCTATAATATTATTATATATGTATAATTAATTACAAAAACATTATTAAAATGTATTCATTCATATATAATTAAAGTTATAAAAAAACTTTAAACTATGTATTTATATTATGATCAAAAAAACCTGTCAATATTTAGTTGGATATTATCCTTCCTATAATATTATTATATATGTATTATTAATTACAAAAACATTACTAAAAAGTGTTCATTCATATATAATTATTATTATAAAAAACTTTAAAATATGTATTTATATTATGATAAAAAAACCTGTGAATATTTGTTTGCATATTATCCTTCCTATAATATTATTATATATGTATTATTAATTACAAACACATCATTAAAAAGTTTTCATTCATATATAATTATTTTTATATAAAAATTTTAAAATATGTATTTATATTATGATAAAAAAAACCTGTCAATATTTAATTGCATATTATCCTTACTATAATATTAATATATATGTATTATTAATTACAAAAACATTACTAAAAAGTGTTCATTCATATATAATTATTATTATAAAAAACTTTAAAATATGTATTTATATTATGATAAAAAAAAACCTGTGAATATTTATTTGCATATTATCCTTCCTATAATATTATTATATATGTATTATTAATTACAAAAACATCATTAAAAAGTGTTCATTCATATATAATTATTTTTATATAAAAATTTTAAAATATGTATTTATATTATGATAAAAAAAACCTGTCAATATTTAATTGCATATTATCCTTAATATAATATTAATATATATGTATTATTATTATTAAAAACATTATTAAAAAGTGTTCGTTCGTATATAATTATAATTATAAAAATATTATAAGATATGTATTTATATTATGATCAAAAACATTTATATATATTTATTTGTATATTATCCTTCCTATAATATTATTATATATGTATTATTAATAACAAAAACATTATTAAAAAGTGTTCATTCATATATAATTATTATTATACAAATATTATAAAATATGTATTTATATTATGATCAAAAACATTTATATATATTTATTTGTATATTATCCTTCCTATAATATTATTATATATGTATTATTAATAACAAAAACATCATTAAAAAGTGTTCATTCATATATAATTATTTTTATATAAAAATTATAAAATATGTATTTATATTATGATAAGAAAAACCTGTCAATATTTAATTGCATATTATCCTTACTATAATATTAATATATATGTATTATTATTATTAAAAACATTATTAAAAAGTGTTCATTCATATATAATTATAATTATAAAAATATTATAAAATATGTATTTATATTATGATCAAAAACATTTTTATATACTTATTTGTATATTATCCTTCCTATAATATTATTATATATGTATTATTCATAACAAAAACATTATTAAAAAGTGTTCATTCATATATAATTATAATTATAAAAAAACTTTAAACTATGTATTTATATTATGATAAAAAAAACCTGTCAATATTTATTTGCATATTATTGTTTCTATAATATTATTATATTTGTATTATTAATTACAAAAACATTACTAAAAAGTGTTCATTCATATATAATTATTATTATAAAAAACTTTAAAATATGTATTTATATTATGATAAAAAAAACCTGTCAATATTTTATTGCATATTATCCTTCCTATAATATTATTATATATGTATTATTAATAACAAAAACATTATTAAAAAGTGTTCATTCATATATAATTATTTTTATATAAAAATTTTAAAATATGTATTTATATTATGATAAAAAACATTTATATATATTTATTTTTATATTATCCTTCCTATAATATTATTATATATGTATTATTAATAACAAAAACATTATTAAAAAGTGTTCATTCATATATAATTATTATTATAAAAATATTATAAAATATGTATTTATATTATGATCAAAAAAATTTATATATATTATTTTTGTATATTATCCTTCCTATAATATAATTATATATGTATTATTAATAACAAAAACATTATTAAAAAGTGTTCATTCATATATTATTAATATTATAAAAATATTATAAAATATGTATTTATATTATGATCAAAAACATTTATATATATTTATTTGTATATTATCCTTCCTATAATATTATTATATATGTATTATTCATAACAAAAACATTATTAAAAAGTGTTCATTCATATATAATTATAATTATAAAAAAACTGTAAACTATGTATTTATATTATGATCAAAAAACCCTGTCAATATTTATTTGCATATTATCGTTTCTATAATATTATTATATTTGTATTATTAATTACAAAAACATTACTAAAAAGTGTTCATTCATATATAATTATTATTATAAAAAAACTTTAAAATATGTATTTATATTATGATCAAAAACATTTATATATATTTATTTGTATATTATCCTTCCTATAATATTATTATATATATATTATTTATAACAAAAACATTATTAAAAAGTGTTCATTCATATATAATTATAATTATAAAAAAACTGTAAACTATGTATTTATATTATGATCAAAAAACCCTGTCAATATTTATTTGCATATTATCGTTTCTATAATATTATTATATTTCTATTATTAATTACAAAAACATTACTAAAAAGTGTTCATTCATATATAATTATAATTATAAAAAAACTGTAAACTATGTATTTATATTATGATCAAAAAACCCTGTCAATATTTATTTGCATATTATCCTTTCTATAATATTATTATATATGTATTATTAATTACAAAAACATCATTAAAAAGTGTTCATTCATATATAATTATTATTATAAAAAAACTTTAAAATATGTATTTATATTATGATCAAAAACATTTATATATATTTATTTGTATATTATCCTTCCTATAATATTATTATATATGTATTATTCATAACAAAAACATTATTAAAAAGTGTTCATTCATATATAATTAAAATTATAAAAAAACTTTAAACTATGTATTTATATTATGATCAAAAAAACCTGTCAATATTTTTTTGCATATTATCGTTTCTATAATATTATTATATTTGTATTATTAATTACAAAAACATTACTAAAAAGTGTTCATTCATATATTAATTATAATTATAAAAATATTATAAAATATGTATTTTTATTATGATCAAAAACATTTATATATATTTATTTGTATAAAATCCTTCCTATAATATTATTATATATGTATTATTAATAACAAAAACATTATTAAAAAGTGTTCCTTCATATATAATTATTATTATAAAAATATTATAAAATATGTATTTATATTATGATCAAAAACATTTATATATATTTATTTGTATATTATCCTTCCTATAATATTATTATATATGTATTATTCATAACAAAAACATGATTAAAAAGTGTTCATTCATATATAATTATAATTATAAAAAAACTTTAAACTATGTATTTATATTATGATAAAAAAAACCTGTCAATATTTATTTGCATATTATCGTTTCTATAATATTATTATATTTGTATTATTAATTACAAAAACATTACTAAAAAGTGTTCATTCATATATAATTATTATTATAAAAAACTATAAAATATGTATTTATATTATAAAAAAAAACCTGTGAATATTTATTTGCATATTATCCTTCCTATAATATTATTATATATGTATTATTAATTACAAAAACATCATTAAAAAGTGTTCATTCATATATAATTATTTTTATATAAAAATTATAAAATATGTATTTATATTATAATAAAAAAAAACCTGTCAATATTTAATTGCATATTATCCTGACTATAATATTAATATATATGTATTATTATTATTAAAACATTATTAAAAAATGTTCATTCATATATAATTATAATTATAAAAGTATTACAAAATATGTATTTATATTATGATCAAAAACATTTATATATATTTATTTGTATATTATCCTTCCTATAATATTATTATATATGTATTATTAATAACAAAAACATTATTAAAAAGTGTTCATTCATATATAATTATTATTATAAAAATATTATAAAATATGTATTTATATTATGATCAAAAACATTTATATATATTTATTTGTATATTAGCCTTCCTATTATATTATTATATATGTATTATTAATAACAAAAACATTATTAAAAAGTGTTCATTCATATATAATTATTATTATAAAAATATTATAAAATATGTATTTATATTATGATCAAAAACATTTATATATATTTATTTGTATATTATCCTTACTATAATTTTATTATATATGTATTATTCATAACAAAAATATTATTAAAAAGTGTTCATTCATATATAATTATAATTATAAAAAAACTTTAAACTATGTATTTATATTATGATCAAAAAAACCTGTCAATATTTATTTGCATATTATCGTTTTTATAATATTATTATATTTGTATTATTAATAACAAAAACATTACTAAAAAGTGTTCATTCATATATAATAATTAATATAAAAAAACTTTAAAATATGTATTTATATTATGATAAAAAAACCTGTGAATATTTATTTGCATATTATCCTTCTTATAATATTATTATATATGTATTTTTAATTACAAAAACATCATTAAAAAGTGTTCATTCATATATAATTATTTTTATATAAAAATTTTAAAATATGTATTCATATTATGATAAAAAAACCTGTCAATATTTAATTGCGTATTGTCCTTACTATAAATTTAATATATATGTATTATTATTATTAAAAACATTATTAAAAAGTGTTCATTCATATATAATTATTATTATAAAAATATTATAAAATATCTATTTATATTATGATCAAAAACATTTATATATATTAATTTGTATATTATCCTTCCTATAATATTATTATATATGTATTATTAATAACAAAAACATCATTAAAAAGTGTTCATTCATATATAATTATTTTTATATAAAAATTATAAAATATGTATTTATATTATGATAAGAAAAACCTGTCAATATTTATTTGCATATTATTGTTTCTATAATATTATTATATTTGTATTATTAATTACAAAAACATTACTAAAAAGTGTTCATTCATATATAATTATTATTATAAAAAACTTTAAAATATGTATTTATATTATGATAAAAAAAACCTGTCAATATTTAATTGCATATTATCCTTCCTATAATATTATTATATATGTATTATTAATTACAAAAACATCTTTAAAAAGTGTTCATTCATATATAATTATTTTTATATAAAAATTTTAAAATATGTATTTATATTATGATAAAAAAACCTGTCAATATTTAATTGCATATTATCCTTACTATAATATTAATATATATGTATTATTATTATTAAAAACATTATTAAAAAGTGTTCATTCATATATAATTATAATTAAAAAAATATTATAAAATATGTATTTATATTATGATCAAAAACATTTATATATATTTATTTGTATATTATCCTTCCTATAATATTATTATATATGTATTATTCATAACAAAAACATTATTAAAAAGTGTTCATTCATATATAATTAAAATTATAAAAAAACTTTAAACTATGTATTTATATTATGATCAAAAAAACCTGTCAATATTTATTTGCATATTATCGTTTCTATAATATTATTATATTTGTATTATTAATTACAAAAACATTACTAAAAAGTGTTCATTCATATATTAATTATAATTATAAAAATATTATAAAATATGTATTTATATTATGATCAAAAACATTTATATATATTTATTTGTATAAAATCCTTCCTATAATATTATTATATATGTATTATTAATAACAAAAACATTATTAAAAAGTGTTCCTTCATATATAATTATTATTATAAAAATATTATAAAATATGTATTTATATTATGATCAAAAACATTTATATATATTTATTTGTATATTATCCTTCCTATAATATTATTATATATGTATTATTCATAACAAAAACATTATTAAAAAGTGTTCATTCATATATAATTATAATTATAAAAAAACTTTAAACTATGTATTTATATTATGATCAAAAAAACCTGTCAATATTTATTTGCATATTATCGTTTCTATAATATTATTATATTTGAATTATTAATTACAAAAAAATTACTCAAAAGTGTTCATTCATATATAATTATTATTATAAAAAACTTTAAAATATGTATTTATATTATGATAAAAAAAACCTGTGAATATTTATTTGCATATTATCCTTCCTATAATATTATTATATATGTATTATTAATAACAAAAACATCATTAAAAAGTGTTCATTCATATATAATTATTATTATAAAAATATTATAAAATATGTATTTATATTATGATCAAAAACATTTATATATATTTATTTGTATATTATCCTTCCTATAATATTATTATATAAGTATTATTTATAACAAAAACATTATTAAAAAGTGTTCATGCATATATAATTATTTTTATATAAAAATTATAAAATATGTATTTATATTATGATAAGAAAAACCTGTCAATATTTATTTGCATATTATTGTTTCTATAATATTATTATATTTGTATTATTAATTACAAAAACATTACTAAAAAGTGTTCATTCATATATAATTATTATTATAAAAAACGTTAAAATATGTATTTATATTATGATAAAAAAAACCTGTCAATATTTAATTGCATATTATCCTTCCTATAATATTATTATATATGTATTATTAATTACAAAAACATCTTTAAAAAGTGTTCATGCATATATAATTATTTTTATATAAAAATTTTAAAATATGTATTTATATTATGATAAAAAAACCTGTCAATATTTAATTGCATATTATCCTTACTATAATATTAATATATATGTATTATTATTATTAAAAACATTATTAAAAAGTGTTCATTCATATATAATTATAATTAAAAAAATATTATAAAATATGTATTTATATTATGATCAAAAACATTTATATATATTTATTTGTATATTATCCTTCCTATAATATTATTATATATGTATTATTCATAACAAAAACATTATTAAAAAGTGTTCATTCATATATAATTAAAATTATAAAAAAACTTTAAACTATGTATTTATATTATGATCAAAAAAACCTGTCAATATTTATTTGCATATTATCGTTTCTATAATATTATTATATTTGTATTATTAATTACAAAAACATTACTAAAAAGTGTTCATTCATATATTAATTATAATTATAAAAATATTATAAAATATGTATTTATATTATAATCAAAAACATTTATATATATTTATTTGTATAAAATCCTTCCTATAATATTATTATATATGTATTATTAATAACAAAAACATTATTAAAAAGTGTTCCTTCATATATAATTATTATTATAAAAATATTATAAAATATGTATTTATATTATGATCAAAAACATTTATATATATTTATTTGTATATTATCCTTCCTATAATATTATTATATATGTATTATTCATAACAAAAACATTATTAAAAAGTGTTCATTCATATATAATTATAATTATAAAAAAACTTTAAACTATGTATTTATATTATGATAAAAAAAACCTGTCAATATTTATTTGCATATTATCGTTTCTATAATATTATTATATTTGTATTATTAATTACAAAAACATTACTAAAAAGTGTTCATTCATTTATAATTATTATTATAAAAAACTTTAAAATATGTATTTATATTATGATAAAAAAAACCTGTGAATATTTATTTGCATATTATCCTTCCTATAATATTATTATATATGTATTATTAATTACAAAAACATCATTAAAAAGTATTCATTCATATATAATTTTTTTTATATAAAAATTTTAAAATATGTATTTATATTATAATAAAAAAAACCTGTCAATATTTAATTGCATATTATCCTGACTATAATATTAATATATATGTATTATTATTATTAAAACATTATTAAAAAGTGTTCATTCATATATAATTATAATTATAAAAATATTATAAAATATGTATTTATATTATGATCAAAAACATTTATATATATTTATTTGTATATTATCCTTCCTATAATATTATTATATATGTATTATTAATAACAAAAACATTATTAAAAAGTGTTCATTCATATATAATTATTATTATAAAAATATTATAAAATATGTATTTGTATTATGATCAAAAACATTTATATATATTTATTTGTATATTAGCCTTCCTATTATATTATTATATATGTATTATTAATAACAAAAACATTATTAAAAAGGGTTCATTCATATATAATTATTATTATAAAAATATTATAAAATATGTATTTATATTATGATCAAAAACATTTATATATATTTATTTGTATATTATCCTTACTATAATTTTATTATATTATGTATTATTCATAACAAAAACATTATTAAAAAGTGTTCATTCATATATAATTATAATTTAAAAAAAACTTTAAACTATGTATTTATATTATGATCAAAAAAACCTGTCAATATTTATTTGCATATTATCGTTTTTATAATATTATTATATTTGTATTATTAATTACAAAAACATTACTAAAAAGTGTTCATTCATATATAATTATTAATATAAAAAAACTTTAAAATATGTATTTATATTATGATAAAAAAACCTGTGAATATTTATTTGCATATTATCCTTCCTATAATATTATTATATATGTATTATTAATTACAAAAACATCATTAAAAAGTGTTCATTCATATATAATTATTTTTATATAAAAATTTTAAAATATGTATTCATATTATGATAAAAAAACCTGTCAATATTTAATTGCGTATTATCCTTACTATAATATTAATATATATGTATTATTATTATTAAAAACATTATTAAAAAGTGTTCATTCATATATAATTATAATTATAAAAATATTATAAAATATGTATTTATATTATGATCAAAAACATTTATATATATTTATTTGTATATTATCCTTCCTATAATATTATTATATATGTATTATTAATAACAAAAACATTATTAAAAAGTGTTCATTCATATATAATTATTATTATAAAAATATTATAAAATATGTATTTATATTATGATCAAAAACATTTATATATATTTATTTGTATATTATCCTTCCTATAATATAATTATATATGTATTATTAATAACAAAAACATTATTCAAAAGTGTTCATTCATATATAATTATTATTATAAAAATATTATAAAATATGTATTTATATTATGATCAAAAACATTTTTATATATTTATTTGTATATTATCCTTCCTATAATATTATTATATATGTATTATTCATAACAAAAACATTATTAAAAAGTGTTCATTCATATATAATTATAATTATAAAAAAACTTTAAACTATGTATTTATATTATGATCAAAAAAACCTGTCAATATTTATTTGCATATTATCGTTTCTATAATATTATTATATTTGAATTATTAATTACAAAAAAATTACTCAAAAGTGTTCATTCATATATAATTATTATTATAAAAAACTTTAAAATATGTATTTATATTATGATAAAAAAAACCTGTGAATATTTATTTGCATATTATCCTTCCTATAATATTATTATATATGTATTATTAATAACAAAAACATCATTAAAAAGTGTTCATTCATATATAATTATTATTATAAAAATATTATAAAATATGTATTTATATTATGATCAAAAACATTTATATATATTTATTTGTATATTATCCTTCCTATAATATTATTATATAAGTATTATTTATAACAAAAACATTATTAAAAAGTGTTCATGCATATATAATTATTTTTATATAAAAATTATAAAATATGTATTTATATTATGATAAGAAAAACCTGTCAATATTTATTTGCATATTATTGTTTCTATAATATTATTATATTTGTATTATTAATTACAAAAACATTACTAAAAAGTGTTCATTCATATATAATTATTATTATAAAAAACGTTAAAATATGTATTTATATTATGATAAAAAAAACCTGTCAATATTTAATTGCATATTATCCTTCCTATAATATTATTATATATGTATTATTAATTACAAAAACATCTTTAAAAAGTGTTCATGCATATATAATTATTTTTATATAAAAATTTTAAAATATGTATTTATATTATGATAAAAAAACCTGTCAATATTTAATTGCATATTATCCTTACTATAATATTAATATATATGTATTATTATTATTAAAAACATTATTAAAAAGTGTTCATTCATATATAATTATAATTAAAAAAATATTATAAAATATGTATTTATATTATGATCAAAAACATTTATATATATTTATTTGTATATTATCCTTCCTATAATATTATTATATATGTATTATTCATAACAAAAACATTATTAAAAAGTGTTCATTCATATATAATTAAAATTATAAAAAAACTTTAAACTATGTATTTATATTATGATCAAAAAAACCTGTCAATATTTATTTGCATATTATCGTTTCTATAATATTATTATATTTGTATTATTAATTACAAAAACATTACTAAAAAGTGTTCATTCATATATTAATTATAATTATAAAAATATTATAAAATATGTATTTATATTATAATCAAAAACATTTATATATATTTATTTGTATAAAATCCTTCCTATAATATTATTATATATGTATTATTAATAACAAAAACATTATTAAAAAGTGTTCCTTCATATATAATTATTATTATAAAAATATTATAAAATATGTATTTATATTATGATCAAAAACATTTATATATATTTATTTGTATATTATCCTTCCTATAATATTATTATATATGTATTATTCATAACAAAAACATTATTAAAAAGTGTTCATTCATATATAATTATAATTATAAAAAAACTTTAAACTATGTATTTATATTATGATAAAAAAAACCTGTCAATATTTATTTGCATATTATCGTTTCTATAATATTATTATATTTGTATTATTAATTACAAAAACATTACTAAAAAGTGTTCATTCATTTATAATTATTATTATAAAAAACTTTAAAATATGTATTTATATTATGATAAAAAAAACCTGTGAATATTTATTTGCATATTATCCTTCCTATAATATTATTATATATGTATTATTAATTACAAAAACATCATTAAAAAGTGTTCATTCATATATAATTTTTTTTATATAAAAATTTTAAAATATGTATTTATATTATAATAAAAAAAACCTGTCAATATTTAATTGCATATTATCCTGACTATAATATTAATATATATGTATTATTATTATTAAAACATTATTAAAAAGTGTTCATTCATATATAATTATAATTATAAAAATATTATAAAATATGTATTTATATTATGATCAAAAACATTTATATATATTTATTTGTATATTATCCTTCCTATAATATTATTATATATGTATTATTAATAACAAAAACATTATTAAAAAGTGTTCATTCATATATAATTATTATTATAAAAATATTATAAAATATGTATTTGTATTATGATCAAAAACATTTATATATATTTATTTGTATATTAGCCTTCCTATTATATTATTATATATGTATTATTAATAACAAAAACATTATTAAAAAGGGTTCATTCATATATAATTATTATTATAAAAATATTATAAAATATGTATTTATATTATGATCAAAAACATTTATATATATTTATTTGTATATTATCCTTACTATAATTTTATTATATTATGTATTATTCATAACAAAAACATTATTAAAAAGTGTTCATTCATATATAATTATAATTTAAAAAAAACTTTAAACTATGTATTTATATTATGATCAAAAAAACCTGTCAATATTTATTTGCATATTATCGTTTTTATAATATTATTATATTTGTATTATTAATTACAAAAACATTACTAAAAAGTGTTCATTCATATATAATTATTAATATAAAAAAACTTTAAAATATGTATTTATATTATGATAAAAAAACCTGTGAATATTTATTTGCATATTATCCTTCCTATAATATTATTATATATGTATTATTAATTACAAAAACATCATTAAAAAGTGTTCATTCATATATAATTATTTTTATATAAAAATTTTAAAATATGTATTCATATTATGATAAAAAAACCTGTCAATATTTAATTGCGTATTATCCTTACTATAATATTAATATATATGTATTATTATTATTAAAAACATTATTAAAAAGTGTTCATTCATATATAATTATAATTATAAAAATATTATAAAATATGTATTTATATTATGATCAAAAACATTTATATATATTTATTTGTATATTATCCTTCCTATAATATTATTATATATGTATTATTAATAACAAAAACATTATTAAAAAGTGTTCATTCATATATAATTATTATTATAAAAATATTATAAAATATGTATTTATATTATGATCAAAAACATTTATATATATTTATTTGTATATTATCCTTCCTATAATATAATTATATATGTATTATTAATAACAAAAACATTATTCAAAAGTGTTCATTCATATATAATTATTATTATAAAAATATTATAAAATATGTATTTATATTATGATCAAAAACATTTATATATATTTATTTGTATATTATCCTTCCTATAATATTATTATATATGTATTATTAATAACAAAAACATCATTAAAAAGTGTTCATTCATATATAATTATTTTTATATAAAAATTTTAAAATATGTATTTATATTATGATAAAAAAAACCTGTCAATATTTAATTGCATATTATCCTTACTATAATATTAATATATATGTATTATTATTATTAAAAACATTATTAAAAAGTGTTCATTCATATATAATTATAGTTATAAAAATATTATAAAATATGTATTTATATTATGATCAAAAACATTTATATATATTTATTTGTATATTATCCTTCCTATAATATTATTATATATGTATTATTAATAACAAAAACATTATTAAAAAGTGTTCATTCATATATAACTATTATTATAAAAATATTATAAAATATGTATTTATATTATGATCAAAAACATTTATATATATTTATTTGTATATTATCCTTCCTATAATATTATAATATATGTATTATTTATAACAAAAACATTATTAAAAAGTGTTCATTCATATATAATTATAATTATAAAAAAACTTTAAACTATGTATTTATATTATGATAAAAAAAACCTGTCAATATTTATTTGCATATTATCGTTTCTATAATATTATTATATTTGTATTATTAATTACAAAAACATTATTAAAAAGTGTTCATTCATATATAATTATTATTATAAAAAAACTTTAAACTATGTATTTTTATCATGATCAAAAAAACCTGTCAATATTTATTTGCATATTATCGTTTCTATAATATTATTATATTTGTATTATTAATTACAAAAACATTACTAAAAAGTGTTCATTCATATATTATTATTATTATAAAAAACTTTAAAATATGTATTTATATTATGATAAAAAAACCTGTGAATATTTTATTGCATATTATCCTTCCTATAATATTATTATATATGTACTATTAATAACAAAAACATTATTAAAAAGTGTTCATTCATATATAATTATTATTATAAAAATATTAAAAAATATTTTTTTATATTATGATCAAAAACATTTATATATATTTATTTGTATATTATCCTTCCTATAATATTATTATATATGTATTATTAATAACAAAAACATCATTAAAAAGTGTTCATTCATATATAATTATTTTTATATAAAAATTTTAAAATATGTATTTATATTATGATAAAAAAAACCTGTCAATATTTAATTGCATATTATCCTTACTATAATATTAATATATATGTATTATTATTATTAAAAACATTATTAAAAAGTGTTCATTCATATATAATTATAATTATAAAAATATTATAAAATATGTATTTATATTATGATCAAAAACATTTATATATATTTATTTGTATATTATCCTTCCTATAATATTATTATATATGTATTATTCATAACAAAAACATTATTAAAAAGTGTTCATTCATATATAATTATAATTATAAAAAAACTTTAAACTATGTATTTATATTATGATCAAAAAGACCTGTCAATATTTATTTTCATATTATCGTTTCTCTAATATTATTATATTTGTATTATTAATTACAAAAACATTACTAAAAAGTGTTCATTCATATATAATTATTATTATAAAAAACTTTAAAATATGTATTTATATTATGATAAAAAAAACCTGTGAATATTTATTTGCATATTATCCTTCTTATAATATTATATATAATAATAATTATATATGAATGAACACATATGTATTTATATTATGATCAAAAACATTTATATATATTTATTTGCATATTATCGTTTCTATAATATTATTATATTTGTATTATTAATTACAAAAACATTACTAAAAAGTGTTCATTCATATATAATTATTATTATAAAAAACATTTTTATATATTTATTTGTATATTATCCTTCCTATAATATTATTATATATGTATTAATCATAACAAAAACATTATTAAAAAGTGTTCATTCATATATAATTATAATTATAAAAAAACTTTAAACTATGTATTTATATTATGATCAAAAAAACCTGTCAATATTTATTTTCATATTATCGTTTCTATAATATTATTATATTTGTATTATTAATTACAAAAACATTACTAAAAAGTGTTCATTCATATATAATTATTATTATAAAAAAGCTTTAAATATGTATTTATATTATGATAAAAAAAACTGTGAATATTTATTTGCATATTATCCTTCCTATAATATTATTATATATGTATTATTAATAACAAAAACATTATTAAAAAGTGTTCATTCATATATAATTATTATTATAAAAAAGCTTTAAATATGTATTTATATTATGATAAAAAAAACTGTGAATATTTATTTTCATATTATCGTTTCTATAATATTATTATATTTGTATTATTAATTACAAAAACATTACTAAAAAGTGTTCATTCATATATAATTATTATTATAAAAAAGCTTTAAATATGTATTTATATTATGATAAAAAAAAACTGTGAATATTTATTTGCATATTATCCTTCCTATAATATTATTATATATGTATTATTAATAACAAAAACATTATTAAAAAGTGTTCATTCATATATAATTATTATTATAAAAATATTATAAAATATGTATTTTTATTATGATCAAAAACATTTATATATATTTATTTGTATATTATCCTTCCTATAATATTATTATATATGTATTATTCATAACAAAAACATTATTAAAAAGTGTTCATTCATATATTATTATTATTATAAAAATATTATAAAATATGTATTTATATTATGATCAAAAACATTTATATATATTTATTTGTATATTATCCTTCCTATAATATTATTATATATGTATTATTCATAACAAAAACATTATTAAAAAGTGTTCATTCATATATAATTATAATTATAAAAAAACTTTAAACTATGTATTTATATTATGATAAAAAAAAACCTGTCAATATTTATTTGCATATTATCGTTTCTATAATATTATTATATTTGTATTATTAATTACAAAAACATTACTAAAAAGTGTTCATTCATATATTATTATTATTATAAAAAACTTTAAAATATGTATTTATATTATGATAAAAAAACCTGTGAATATTTATTTGCATATTATCCTTCCTATAATATTATTATATATGTATTATTAATAACAAAAACATTATTAAAAAGTGTTCTTCATATATAATTATTATTATAAAAATATTATAAAATATGTATTTTTATTATGATCAAAAACATTTATATATATTTATTTGTATATTATCCTTCCTATAATATTAGTATATATGTATTATTAATAACAAAAACATTATTCAAAAGTGTTCATTCATATATAATTATTATTATAAAAAATATTATAAAATATGTATTTATATTATGATCAAAAACATTTATATATATTTATTTGTATATTATCCTTCCTATAATATTATTATATATGTATTATTAATAACAAAAACATCATTAAAAAGTGTTCATTCATATATAATTATTTTTATATAAAAATTTTAAAATATGTATTTATATTATGATAAAAAAACCTGTCAATATTTAATTGCATATTATCCTTACTATAATATTAATATATATGTATTATTATTATTAAAAACATTATTAAAAAGTGTTCATTCATATATAATTATAATTATAAAAATATTATAAAATATGTATTTATATTATGATCAAAAACATTTATATATATTTATTTGTATATTATCCTTCCTATAATATTATTATATATGTATTATTCATAACAAAAACATTATTAAAAAGTGTTCATTCATATATAATTATAATTATAAAAAAACTTTAAACTATGTATTTATATTATGATCAAAAAGACCTGTCAATATTTATTTTCATATTATCGTTTCTCTAATATTATTATATTTGTATTATTAATTACAAAAACATTACTAAAAAGTGTTCATTCATATATAATTATTATTATAAAAAACTTTAAAATATGTATTTATATTATGATAAAAAAAAACCTGTGAATATTTATTTGCATATTATCCTTCTTATAATATTATATATAATAATAATTATATATGAATGAACACATATGTATTTATATTATGATCAAAAACATTTATATATATTTATTTGCATATTATCGTTTCTATAATATTATTATATTTGTATTATTAATTACAAAAACATTACTAAAAAGTGTTCATTCATATATAATTATTATTATAAAAAACATTTTTATATATTTATTTGTATATTATCCTTCCTATAATATTATTATATATGTATTATTCATAACAAAAACATTATTAAAAAGTGTTCATTCATATATAATTATAATTATAAAAAAACTTTAAACTATGTAATTATATTATGATCAAAAAAACCTGTCAATATTTATTTTCATATTATCGTTTCTATAATATTATTATATTTGTATTATTAACCCTTAATTTGACAGCGTGCCATTATTGGCACATGAGGATTCAAAAAATTTTCACGTTCGCCTGTTAACTTTTTAATCCCAACAAACGGCGTCCAAAGGTCCTTTGCCTATTGCTATTATGGTGTAGTGCACTATAGTGGATGATTTGGAAATTACTATCACTTTAGACCAACATATAGAAAAGGAAGTATGGAGGCTTAGTGTAGAAGGTTAGTAAATTACTTCTTATTTCAATATTTTAGGCTGTTTACCTTATATATCTAAGTGATTTGCACAGATTAAAGATGAGAAAACATAACCCAGGTCAGTAATTAGCTTAAATATGAATATTGATTTTTTTATAAACGAAACAATTTGAGTGTGACAAAAATGGCACATTGCCAAAGAATCAGGAAACAATTAAAAAGTTTTGGGCGTGCCAAAAATGGCACATTATCAAAGATGCAGTTATTTTTTTGTTAGTTTATTGAGCGTTCCTAAAGTGGCACACTGTTTATAAAACAATGAAAGGTATTTATATTTGTAAATGTATGTCTCTTATCTCCACAAATTGTAAAATAAAAATGTTTTTTTGAGGAAAGATTTTTCACTAGGCTGTTTAGAAAAGACTTTGGCTTTACAACAAATCCCGACCATCCATGGCAACAAATATCTACCAAAAAGAGTTTTATTTCCTGCTGAAAGTGAATCTTCGTTTATGAAAGTTGATTGTGCATTCCGATAAAGACTTTGGTACTTACAAATATTTGCTCACCGTATCGACATATCGTGGAATAACGCATTGCTGCCACGTTGAAAATTATTAAACTGAAAACCAGCAAGACAATATGTCACTAAAGAATTTTAGTTATGGGATTTTTGAATCGCTAACCAAAGAAAGGAGTAAAAGACAAGCTCTAAAAGACAAGGATTTACTTCTTCTCACGCCAGCTGCTCTGATGTATGTTGAGGATGTACGCTTTGATGGTGTTGGACACTACCCTTTCTTTGCATACATCAAGAGGTGGATGCAGGTTTTGCAAAAATAAAAAATCGTCGATAGAGTGTTCAAAGTGCAATGCGAGGCTGTAACTGAAAGAAAATAGCAATTGTTTTGTGGGGTTTCACCAAAAGTAGATGACGTTTCTTGATGGACATACTCTAATGAAATTTCAAAAGATTTTTCTGATGGGCATGACTATTGAAATATCAATAAATTATATAATAATGTATTTTCTATTGTTATCACATAGTTTTGTTTAGGTTTTAAAAGTGTATACATTTTAGTTCATTTTTTATAATGATGTTTATACCATTTTATATGGGATTGATAACTTTTGTGGAGAAATTGATTTTTTTATATCTTACATATAATTATAGTTATACAATTTTGATATCCAATATGTGATAATGTCGACTTATTCAAACCCTAAAGTTTATTTTTAAGTGCTATACATATAAACTTGTTGTATTTAATTCAACATAAGATTCCTAGAGAAATCTCCGCATCTTTGGCAAAGTGCCAAAAATGGCACTCATGAAAAAATTGTGAAAAATACTTATAAGAATTTTAAAATTTTTTTTGACGTTCCTATGGACCCTTTTGATTGAAATATTGCAAGGAAAAAGTAGTTTTCAAAAAAAGATTTGTTTGCCAAATTAAGGGTTAATTACAAAAACATTACTAAAAAGTGTTCATTCATATATAATTATTATTATAAAAAAGCTTTAAATATGTATTTATATTATGATAAAAAAAAACTGTGAATATTTATTTGCATATTATCCTTCCTATAATATTATTATATATGTATTATTAATTACAAAAACATCATTAAAAAGTGTTCATTCATATATAATTATTATTATAAAAATATTATAAAATATGTATTTATATTATGATCAAAAACATTTATATACCTATATTTATTTGTATATTATCCTTCCTATAATATTATTATATATGTATTATTAATAACAAAAACATTATTAAAAAGTGTTCATTCATATATAATTATTATTATAAAAATATTATAAAATATGTATTTTTATTATGATCAAAAACATTTATATATATTTATTTGTATATTATCCTTCCTATAATATTATTATATATGTATTATTCATAACAAAAACATTATTAAAAAGTGTTCATTCATATATTATTATTATTATAAAAATATTATAAAATATGTATTTATATTATGATCAAAAACATTTATATATATTTATTTGTATATTATCCTTCCTATAATATTATTATATATGTATTATTCATAACAAAAACATTATTAAAAAGTGTTCATTCATATATAATTATAATTATAAAAAAACTTTAAACTATGTATTTATATTATGATCAAAAAAAACCTGTCAATATTTATTTGCATATTATCGTTTCTATAATATTATTATATTTGTATTATTAATTACAAAAACATTACTAAAAAGTGTTCATACATATATTATTATTATTATAAAAAACTTTAAAATATGTATTTATTTAATGATAAAAAAACCTGTGAATATTTATTTGCATATTATCCTTCCTATAATATTATTATATATGTATTATTAATAACAAAAACATTATTAAAAAGTGTTCATTCATATATAATTATTATTATAAAAATATTATAAAATATGTATTTTTATTATGATCAAAAACATTTATATATATTTATTTGTATATTATCCTTCCTATAATATTAGTATATATGTATTATTAATAACAAAAACATTATTCAAAAGTGTTCATTCATATATAATTATTATTATAAAAATATTATAAAATATGTATTTATATTATGATCAAAAACATTTATATACCTATATTTATTTGTATATTATCCTTCCTATAATATTATTATATATGTATTATTAATTACAAAAACATTACTAAAAAGTGTTCATTCATATATAATTATTATTATAAAAAACTTTAAAATATGTATTTATATTATGATAAAAAAAACCTGTGAATATTTATTTGCATATTATCCTTCCTATAATATTATTATATATGTATTATTAATAACAAAAACATTATTAAAAAGTGTTCATTCATATATAATTATTATTATAAAAATATTATAAAATATGTTTTTATATTATGATCAAAAACATTTATATATATTTATTTGTATATTATCCTTCCTATAATATTATTATATATGTATTATTCATAACAAAAACATTATTAAAAAGTGTTCATTCATATATAATTATAATTATAAAAAAACTTTAAACTATGTATTTATATTATGATCAAAAAAACCTGTCAATATTTATTTGCATATTATCGTTTCTATAATATTATTATATTTGTATTATTAATTACAAAAACATTACTAAAAAGTGTTCATTCATATATAATTATTATTATAAAAAAACTTTAAACTATGTATTTATATTATGATCAAAAAAACCTGTCAATATTTATTTGCATATTATCGTTTCTATAATATTATTATATTTGTATTATTAATTACAAAAACATTACTAAAAAGTGTTCATTCATATATAATTATTATTATAAAAAACTTTAAAATATGTATTTATATTATGATAAAAAAACCTGTGAATATTTATTTGCATATTATCCTTCCTATAATATTATTATATATGTATTATTAATAACAAAAACATTATTAAAAAGTGTTCATTCATATATAATTATTATTATAAAAATATTATAAAATATGTATTTATATTATGATCAAAAACATTTTTATATATTTATTTGTATATTATCTTTCCTATAATATTATTATATATGTATTATTCATAACAAAAACATTATTAAAAAGTGTTCATTCATATATAATTATTATTATAAAAAAAACTTTAAACTATGTATTTATATTATGATCAAAAAAACCTGTCAATATTTATTTTCATATTATCGTTTCTATAATATTATTATATTTGTATTATTAATTACAAAAACATTACTAAAAAGTGTTTATTCATATATAATTATTATTATAAAAAACTTTAAAATATGTATTTATATTATAATAAAAAAAACCTGTGAATATTTATTTGCATATTATCCTTCCTATAATATTATTATATATGTATTATTAATTACAAAAACATCATTAAAAATTGTTCATTCATATATAATTATTTTTATATAAAAATTTTAAAATATGTATTTATAATATGATAAAAAAAACCTGTCAATATTTAATTGCATATTATCCTTACTATAATATTAATATATATGTATTATTATTATTAAAATCATTATTAAAAAGTGTTCATCATATATAATTATAATTATAAAAATATTATAAAATATGTATTTATATTATGATCAAAAACATTTATATATATTTATTTGTATATTACCCTTCCTATAATATTATTATATATGTATTATTAATAACAAAAACATTATTAAAAAGTGTTCATTCATATATAATTATAATTATAAAAAAACTTTAAACTATGTATTTAAATTATGATCAAAAAAACCTGTCAATATTTATTTGCATATTATCGTTTCTATAATATTATTATATTTGTATTATTAATTACAAAAACATTACTAAAAAGTGTTCATTCATATATAATTATTATTATAAAAAAACTTTAAACTATGTATTTATATTATGATCAAAAAAACCTGTCAATATTTATTTGCATATTATCGTTTCTATAATATTATTATATTTGTATTATTAATTACAAAAACATTACTAAAAAGTGTTCATTCATACATTATTATTATCATAAAAAACTTAAAAATATGTATTTATATTATGATAAAAAAACCTGTGAATATTTATTTGCATATTATCCTTCCTATAATATTATTATATATGTATTATTAATAACAAAAACATTATTAAAAAGTGTTTATTCATATATAATTATTATTATAAAAATATTATAAAATATGTATTTATATTATGATCAAAAACATTTATATATATATTTATTTGTATATTATCCTTCCTATAATATTATTATATATGTATTATTAATTACAAAAACATCATTAAAAAGTGTTCATTCATATATAATTATTTTTATATAAAAATTTTAAAATATGTATTTATATTATGATAAAAAAAACCTGTCAATATTTAATTGCATATTATCCTTACTATAATATTAATATATATGTATTATTATTATTAAAAACATTATTCAAAAGTGTTCATTCATATATAATTATAATTATAAAAATATTATAAAATATGTATTTATATTATGATCAAAAACATTTATATATATTTATTTGTATATTATCCTTCCTATAATATTATTATATATGTATTATTAATAACAAAAACATTATTAAAAAGTGTTCATTCATATATAATTATTATTATAAAAATATTATAAAATATGTATTTATATTATGATCAAAAACATTTATATATATTTATTTGTATATTATCCTTCCTATAATATTATTATATATGTATTATTCATAACAAAAACATTATTAAAAAGTGTTCATTCATATATTATTATTATTATAAAAATATTATAAAATATGTATTTATATTATGATCAAAAACATTTATATATATTTATTTGTATATTATCCTTCCTATAATATTATTATATATGTATTATTCATAACAAAAACATTATTAAAAAGTGTTCATTCATATATAATTATAATTATAAAAAAACTTCAAACTATGTATTTATATTATGATCAAAAAAACCTGTCAATATTTATTTGCATATTATCGTTTCTATAATATTATTATATTTGTATTATTAATTACAAAAAATTACTAAAAAGTGTTCATTCATATATAATTATTATTATAAAAAAACTTTAAACTATGTATTTATATTATGATCAAAAAAACCTGTGAATATTTATTTGCATATTATCCTTCCTATAATATTATTATATATGTATTATTAATAACAAAAACATTATTAAAAAGTGTCCATTCATATATAATTATTATTATAAAAATATTATAAAATATGTATTTATATTATGATCAAAAACATTTATATATATTTATTTGTATATTATCCTTCCTATAATATTATTATATATGTATTATTAATAACAAAAACATTATTCAAAAGTGTTTATTCATATATAATTATTATTATAAAAATATTATAAAATATGTATTTATATTATGATCAAAAACATTTATATATATATTTATTTGTATATTATCCTTCCTATAATATTATTATATATGTATTATTAATAACAAAAACATCATTAAAAAGTGTTCATTCATATATAATTATTTTTATATAAAAAATTATAAAATATGTATTTATATTATGATAAAAAAAACCTGTCAATATTTAATTGCATATTATCCTTACTATAATATTATTATATATGTATTATTCATAACAAAAACATTATTAAAAAGTTTTCATTCATATATAATTATAATTATAAAAAAACTTTAAACTATGTATTTATATTATGATCAAAAAAAACCTGTCAATATTTATTTTCATATTATCGTTTCTATAATATTATTATATTTGTATTATTAATTACAAAAACATTACTAAAAAGTGTTCATTCATATATAATTATTATTATAAAAAACTTTAAAATATGTATTTATATTATGATAAAAAAAACCTGTGAATATTTATTTGCATATTATCCTTCCTATAATATTATTATATATGTATTATTAATTACAAAAACATCATTAAAAAGTGTTCATTCATATAAAATTATTTTTATATAAAAATGTTAAAATATGTATTTATATTATGATAAAAAAAACCTGTCAATATTTAATTGCATATTATCCTTACTATAATTTTAATATATATGTATTATTATTATTAAAAACATTATTAAAAAGTGTTCATTCATATATAATTATAATTATAAAAATATTATAAAATATGTATTTATATTATGATCAAAAACATTTATATATATTTATTTGTATATTATCCTTCCTATAATATTATTATATATGTATTATTCATAACAAAAACATTATTAAAAAGTGTTCATTCATATATAATTATAATTATAAAAAAACTTTAAACTATGTATTTATATTATGATCAAAAAAACCTGTCAATATTTATTTTCATATTATCGTTTCTATAATAATATTATATTTGTATTATTAATTACAAAAACATTACTAAAAAGTGTTCATTCATATATAATTATTATTAAAAAAAAACTTTAAAATATGTATTTATATTATGATAAAAAAAACCTGTGAATATTTATTTGCATATTATCCTTCCTATAATATTATTATATATGTATTATTAATTACAAAAACATCATTAAAAAGTGTTCATTCATATATAATTATTTTTATATAAAAATTTTAAAATATGTATTTATAATATGATAAAAAAAACCTGTCAATATTTAATTGCATATTATCCTTACTATAATATTAATATATATGTATTATTATTATTAAAATCATTATTAAAAAGTGTTCATTCATATATAATTATAATTATAAAAATATTATAAAATATGTATTTATATTATGATCAAAAACATTTATATATATTTATTTGTATATTATCCTTCCTATAATATTATTATATATGTATTATTAATAACAAAAACATTATTAAAAAGTGTTCATTCATATATAATTATTATTATAAAAATATTATAAAATATGTATTTATATTATGATCAAAAACATTTATATATATTTATTTGTATATTATCCTTCCTATAATATTATTATATATGTATTATTCATAACAAAAACATTATTAAAAAGTGTTCTTTCATATATAATTATAATTATAAAAAAACTTTAAACTATGTATTTATATTATGATCAAAAAAACCTGTCAATATTTATTTGCATATTATCGTTTCTATAATATTATTATATTTGTATTATTAATTACAAAAACATTACTAAAAAGTGTTCATTCATATATAATTATTATTATAAAAAAACTTTAAACTATGTATTTATATTATGATCAAAAAAACCTGTCAATATTTATTTGCATATTATCGTTTCTATAATATTATTATATTTGTATTATTAATTACAAAAACATTACTAAAAAGTGTTCATTCATATATAATTATTATTATAAAAATATTATAAAATATGTATTTATATTATGATCAAAAACATTTATATATATTTATTTGTATATTATCCTTCCTATAATATTATTATATATGTATTATTAATAACAAAAACATTATTCAAAAGTGTTTATTCATATAAAATTATTATTAAAAAAATATTATAAAATATGTATTTATATTATGATCAAAAATATTTATATATATTTATTTGTATATTATCCTTCCTATAATATTATTATATATGTATTATTAATAACAAAAACATCATTAAAAAGTGTTCATTCATATATAATTATTTTTATATAAAAATTTTAAAATATATATTTATATTATGATAAAAAAACCTGTCAATATTTAATTGCATATTATCCTTACTATAATATTAATATATATGTATTATTATTATTAAAAACATTATTAAAAAGAGTTCATTCATATATAATTATAATTATAAAAATATTATAAAATATGTATTTATATTATGATCAAAAACATTTATATATATTTATTTGTATATTATCCTTCCTATAATATTATTATATATGTATTATTCATAACAAAAACATTATTAAAAAGTGTTCATTCATATATAATTATAATTATAAAAAAACTTTAAACTATGTATTTATATTATGATCAAAAAAACCTGTCAATATTTATTTTCATATTATCGTTTCTATAATATTATTATATTTGTATTATTAATTACAAAAACATTACTAAAAAGTGTTCATTCATATATAATTATTATTAAAAAAAAACTTTAAAATATGTATTTATATTATGATAAAAAAAACCTGTGAATATTTATTTGCATATTATCCTTCCTATAATATTATTATATATGTATTATTAATTACAAAAACATCATTAAAAAGTGTTCATTCATATATAATTATTTTTATATAAAAATTTTAAAATATGTATTTATAATATGATAAAAAAAACCTGTCAATATTTAATTGCATATTATCCTTACTATAATATTAATATATATGTATTATTATTATTAAAATCATTATTAAAAAGTGTTCATTCATATATAATTATAATTATAAAAATATTATAAAATATGTATTTATATTATGATCAAAAACATTTATATATATTTATTTGTATATTATCCTTCCTATAATATTATTATATATGTATTATTAATAACAAAAACATTATTAAAAAGTGTTCATTCATATATAATTATTATTATAAAAATATTATAAAATATGTATTTATATTATGATCAAAAACATTTATATATATTTATTTGTATATTATCCTTCCTATTATATTATTATATATGTATTATTCATAACAAAAACATTATTAAAAAGTGTTCTTTCATATATAATTATAATTATAAAAAAACTTTAAACTATGTATTTATATTATGATCAAAAAAACCTGTCAATATTTATTTGCATATTATCGTTTCTATAATATTATTATATTTGTATTATTAATTACAAAAACATTACTAAAAAGTGTTCATTCATATATAATTATTATTATAAAAAAACTTTAAACTATGTATTTATATTATGATCAAAAAAACCTGTCAATATTTATTTGCATATTATCGTTTCTATAATATTATTATATTTGTATTATTAATTACAAAAACATTACTAAAAAGTGTTCATTCATATATAATTATTATTATAAAAATATTATAAAATATGTATTTATATTATGATCAAAAACATTTATATATATTTATTTGTATATTATCCTTCCTATAATATTATTATATATGTATTATTAATAACAAAAACATTATTCAAAAGTGTTTATTCATATAAAATTATTATTAAAAAAATATTATAAAATATGTATTTATATTATGATCAAAAATATTTATATATATTTATTTGTATATTATCCTTCCTATAATATTATTATATATGTATTATTAATAACAAAAACATCATTAAAAAGTGTTCATTCATATATAATTATTTTTATATAAAAATTTTAAAATATATATTTATATTATGATAAAAAAACCTGTCAATATTTAATTGCATATTATCCTTACTATAATATTAATATATATGTATTATTATTATTAAAAACATTATTAAAAAGAGTTCATTCATATATAATTATAATTATAAAAATATTATAAAATATGTATTTATATTATGATCAAAAACATTTATATATATTTATTTGTATATTATCCTTCCTATAATATTATTATATATGTATTATTCATAACAAAAACATTATTAAAAAGTGTTCATTCATATATAATTATAATTATAAAAAAACTTTAAACTATGTATTTATATTATGATCAAAAAAACCTGTCAATATTTATTTTCATATTATCGTTTCTATAATATTATTATATTTGTATTATTAATTACAAAAACATTACTAAAAAGTGTTCATTCATATATAATTATTATTATAAAAAACTTTAAAATATGTATTTATATTATGATAAAAAAAACCTGTCAATATTTATTTTCATATTATCGTTTCTATAATATTATTATATTTGTATTATTAATTACAAAAACATTACTAAAAAGTGTTCATTCATATATAATTATTATTATAAAAAACTTTAAAATATGTATTTATATTATGATAAAAAAAACCTGTGAATATTTATTTGCATATTATCCTTCCTATAATATTATTATATATGTATTATTAATTACAAAAACATCATTAAAAAGTGTTCATTCATATATAATTATTTTTATATAAAAATTTTAAAATATGTATTTATATTATGATAAAAAAAACCTGTCAATATTTAATTGCATATTATCCTTACTATAATATTAATATATATGTATTATTATTATTAAAAACATTATTAAAAAGTGTTCATTCATAAATGATTATCATTATAAAAATATTATTAAATATGTATTTATATTATGATCAAAAACATTTATATATATTTATTTGTATATTATCCTTCCTATAATATTATTATATATGTATTATTCATAACAAAAACATTATTAAAAAGTGTTCATTCATATATTATTATTATTATAAAAATATTATAAAATATGTATTTATATTATGATCAAAAAAATTTATATATATTTATTTGTATATTATCCTTCCTATAATATTATTATATATGTATTATTCATAACAAAAACATTATTAAAAAGTGTTCATTCATATATAATTATAATTATAAAAAAACTTTAAACTATGTATTTATATTATGATCAAAAAAACCTGTCAATATTTATTTGCATATTATCGTTTCTATAATATTATTATATTTGTATTATTAATTACAAAAACATTACTAAAAAGTGTTCATTCATATATAATTATTATTATAAAAAAACTTTAAACTATGTATTTATATTATGATAAAAAAAAACCTGTCAATATTTATTTGCATATTATCGTTTCTATAATATTATTATATTTGTATTATTAATTACAAAAACATTACTAAAAAGTGTTCATTCATATATTATTATTATTATAAAAAACTTTAAAATATGTATTTATATTATGATAAAAAAACCTGTGAATATTTATTTGCATATTATCCTTCCTATAATATTATTATATATGTATTATTAATAACAAAAACATTATTAAAAAGTGTTCATTCATATATAATTATTATTATAAAAATATTATAAAATATGTATTTATATTATGATCAAAAACATTTATATATATTTATTTGTATATTATCCTTCCTATAATATTATTATATATGTATTATTAATAACAAAAACATTATTCAAAAGTGTTCATTCATATATAATTATTATTATAAAAATATTATAAAATATGTATTTATATTATGATCAAAAACATTTATATATATTTATTTGTATATTATCCTTCCTATAATATTATTATATATGTATTATTAATAACAAAAACATCATTAAAAAGTGTTCATTCATATATAATTATTTTTATATAAAAATTATAAAATATGTATTTATATTATGATAAAAAAAACCTGTCAATATTTAATTGCATATTATCCTTACTATAATATTAATATATATGTATTATTATTATTAAAAACATTATTAAAAAGTGTTCATTCATATATAATTATAATTATAAAAATATTATAAAATATGTATTTATATTATGATCAAAAACATTTTTATATATTTATTTGTATATTATCCTTCCTATAATATTACCACAAATACACAATAAGGGTTCTCACTCAAATAAAATTCAATGATAAGGCTCAATTAATTAGCAAAATTAAAATTACTAACTAATATCTATGTACACAACCACTAAATAAATTAGGGTTCACAACGCACCACGCTGTAACAGAAAACAGGTTAGGCCTACCCAACCGACTATAAAATCACAGCAGGTCTGCCTAAAACTCTGCTCAACAGTTCAGGTCCGCAGCCAATCTGCACAAGTCCGCAGCAAATCTGCACAAATAAAATTATTTTGTTCGGGCGCCGTTAATACGTCAGCAACTCAGCACCACTGCCAACCATAGTCCCTGTTCGCAGGCGCCATCTTGCGACGAAATTTTCTGCACTGGAAAAAAATATATTAATTAAAAGTGCAGCAGTCGCAACCGTTTGCCGGGGATAGCTCAGCCTACAATGGCTGGGTAAAGTTCCAGGGTCTGCGATAAGGTCGGGGAAACCACTAGGCTAATAGCCGGGTCTAACCGGTATAGGACTGGCTCATACACGGGCACTGTGAACAAGTCAAAAACAAGTCACAAAACAAACGTGCAATAATCACTACCAGGCCAACGCCGATTCTCCACACTCCTAGGGGGTCGTTGCTGACTACGCAACTCGGGCTTCGTCCTAACTATCCAATAGTTAAGCCCAGAGTGCCTAAAACACAGTGAGTTACACGACGACTTGCCAATAAAAACCACAACGCGAGTTATCAAAAGGCGGGGTCTACTAGGCCACTATAATCCAATACACAACTCTAATGCCCAAGCTAAGAATCAATCAGTTCACTCAATAATCGTACCACATAATAATATACAAGTACACTATAGGTAGAGTGACTACGCCACGAATAGCTGGTCTCAATAAATACCAAGCCAGACAGGCAAAACTAAATGGCAATTGCACTATTAAAATATTGAGCTACTTAGTAGCAGATAAATAACTGTTAAATACGTTCCAAACACTAGATAAATATATTATCTGATAGCCGGTACTCCGCTATCCAAGCTACCGAGATAACGTGTTGGACTACCAAACAAGCTGTTCAGGTTAAATTAAAATAATCAAATGAATAAACAATAACAACCCTACTACTGCTACTGCCAACTTTATGTTACTTAGCTGGGCTTCTGTTAATAGGCTAATAAAACTAGCTACTAGCCTACTGGCCTCGTGCTTCCAACTACGCACGCTAAATCGTGCAGCCTAGGTTTGTCGGGCCTCAGAGTTATTAGTAATATAACTAACTCTAGGTACAACGCAAAATAATAACTACTACAGCCAATTAAATTATATTATTTCGCTCTAGGGACGAACACATTGAAGCACTCTGCCATAAGCTAAGCACCGCAATTTTTGCACTGAGAAGAACAATGGCTGTGAGCACAGAAGAGGCGGCACTAACAGCATACTATGCCCTTCTTGAGAGTATTCTCTGTTATGGCATTGTGGTGTGGGGTGGATCGTCGGCACAGAACCTTAACAGAGTTCTCATCATGCAAAAGAGGGCTGTTCGAACCCTGACTGGCATTGAGACAACAGATAGTTGCAGACCACAGTTTAGGAGGTTAAAAATCCTGACCGTAGTCAACCTCTTCATACTACGGACTCTTACCATTGTCGACTCTTCCAGGACCTGTCGTCATCAGGAGGTGCACTCATACAACACAAGACGAAGAAATGATTACAACCTTCCTGCTCACAACACAAGGCTCTATGAAGAGAAACCCTCATACATGCGTGCCAAGTTTTTTAACGTCCTTCCCGTCCACTTGAAGTCTCTTCAACCCAGAAAACTGAAGAAAGAACTAAAGTGCTGGCTGTTACATAGACCATTTTATAGTCTGAATGAGTATTTGTCTTGGCAAGAACTTGAATAAATCATCACTGCAAGAACTCTGATAAGCTATTTTTTATTCTTAAAAAATAACAATTTGTTTTGACTTTTATATAGCAATTGCACAATTCTGTATTGACGCCCTTTCAATCTTAAAGATTGTAAATAAAGTATTCTTGTATCTTGTATCTCTAGCACCTGCCCAGAACCGTCAGGAATACACTTTAATATTATTCCTGACTAATATAAATCCTAACTACCATCAGGCTTCTAACTCTCGCAATAAAACCAGATATTAATATTATCAAACTAATAATATCAAGTCGTCCACTCACCACAAGTGGGTCAGTACCCAACTTACACCAACACTCGGCGCGATCACACCACCAGCATACTCCGACACCACTGTCACGTACACCACTGGACGTCTCACTAGACACACGCTCGCTCTTCACTGCACGGGATCCACGACTCGAATGTCTCTGTCCTAGGCTATCCTGAAGATCTAGGATATCCCAGGCTTATCGGCACTGATAAGCAGGGTCAAAGGGCGCTCGCTAGCCTCGCTGCCGCCGCTCACTCACCTCATCAATCGGTGCGCGGCCAAATAGCAAATAATTACCCCCCTAGGAAAAATAACTCGTTACACTTTTAGCGGCAGTAGTGTTACAGTTGACTTTGATTTTAGCGTATTGTGGTGTAATTCTCTTCTTGATGCATTCTTTGTTTGAAGTAAATATCTGCAATCTTCATGGAAATCTTGATTCTTGTATCCCTATATTTTGCTGCTAATTTTGCTTGACTAGCTTCACTAAATAACTTCTTGATCAGCATTGTACGTGTTATTAAATTTACGGAAAGTAAATAAAAGAAACGTCTTATAACACTTAAAACATATATTTACGCTTATACTGTTACTCACAAGACGGTAAATATACAAAAAAGGTGGTAAGTAGTGATCGATTTCGATTGGACACTCCAATCATCATCAGACCCAATAGGCGAATGACAAGAATCTTGAATGGCGTCCCTACTTATACCCTATTGGCTACCGGAAGCACCGGCCAATACATTTTTATAAGTGCAACTGGAATCAAAATGTATTTGTTCATTAATCAACTTATTTCTATCTTTACATTTTTCCTTATAAATATACAATTCTTCCCAAGCATTCATTACATATCCTTTCTTACAATTCTTTAAAATATCTAGACTATCCTCCATTTTTCCTAGTGAGTGCCCATTTTGTAACAGGTGTTGTGCGACATTTGATCTTTCCGGTTTGTTGTTCCTCCATGCAGATATGTGGTTTTTGAAGCGATAACGAAGTTCACAGTCTGTCCAATGTAGAAGCTATCACAATCGTCACAATTGATTTTATATATGCCTGAAGTGTCGAATTTGTTACAATCTTCTATTTTTGGATGCAGTATTTTACTCATGGTGTTCTGAGTCCTGTAGGCTATTGAAACTCCGTATTTCTTGAATCTGTTAGCAGTCCTTTGTGTTGTAGTCCCCGTGTAGCTAAATGTGATATATCTAGTGTTTTCCTCTTTTATCTCTTCTAATGTTGTTCTGCTGTGTAGTGTATTCTGTCTATCGATTTTCCTCCTCGTCTTCCTTGCGATGTCCTCTATCGTCTTGGTCCGAAATCCATTCACTTGAGCGATCTTCTTAATGGTGTCCAGTTCTTTTTTCCTATTGGTTTGGCTAAGTGGGATCTTATAGGCTCGGTACAGCATAGATCTAAAGGCTGCGGTCTTGTGGATTGTCGGATGGATAGACTTGTTGTTGATTGTAGTGTCCGTTTGCGTAGGTTTCCTGTAGATGTCAAACTCTATCTTGCTGTCTTTTCTCTCTAATGTGAGGTCCAGGAATTTGATCTTTTTGTTTTCTTCAAACTCGTTAGTAAAGGTGAGGTTCGGGTGGTGGTTGTTTAGTGTCTGCATCATCGTTTCGTGCTCCTGCTCCTGGGCTTGTCTGAAGATAACAAGAATGTCGTCTACATATCTAACATACAGTTTTACATCATGATTTTTTCCTGAATTCGTTAACATTTCTTTTTCCTGATGCTGTAAAAATATTTCTGACAAAATTGCCGAAAGTGGACTTCCCATAGCTAAACCATCTGTTTGTTCGTAAAATCTATTGTTGAATCAAAAATAATTTTGCTTCAAAACAGTCACAAGTAATTTTACAATCTGATTGACATATTCATCGTCTAAACTATTCTGTAAAAGCCTACATTTAACAAGATCTACAGTTTCGGATACAGGAATGTTTGTGTACAGATTTGCGATATCAAATGAGACTAGCCTACTATTCGAATCTATATCTATGTTCTTGACACGTTCAACAAATTCATACCTATTCTTTACATTGTATACATGTTCTAATTCTAAATCATTGCTGAGCTTACTTGCTAACAATTTTGAAACATTGTAGGTAGGAGCACATTTAAAGTTAACTAATGGTCTGATGGGTACATTCTTCTTGTGTATTTTTGGGATCCCTTTCATCACGGGCGCTTTAGAATTTAGGATGTTCATCTTCTGTCGACATTCTTCGGGAATCACTCTGGTGCATCTCTTCACGACGTCGGACAGCTCTCTTTGGTACTTCTGCGTTGGATCCTTTTTCAGCTCTTTGAAGTTATTTTCTTTGATGAAATCTTCCGTCTTCTTTATATATTCTTCTTTTCCGAGCACTACAATGGCGTTGCTTTTGTCTGCTTTCACAACGATTGAGCTATTCTCTTCCAGTTTCTTCTTTATTTTGCTGCACGTCTTCAGTTCTTAATTTCTGCTGGGATCTATGTGTCCTTGGCTGGTGAAATCGTTGGCTGTTACTTCCTTCCGAACGGCATAATGGTCTACGTCTCTGAGTGATTTTACATTTGCTTAAACTTCAGTAGCTAGTAGTTCGTTTTCGCCCTTCTTCTTCATTGGGAAATTGTACTTCATTCCGTAGTTCAGTATTTTCGTTTCTTCTTCACTGAATTGAATGTCTGTAAGGTTGATGACTCTCTTCTGGAATTTGTGTTCTGTACTGGTCCTATCCAAGTCTTTATTAGGTGTATTCTTCTCTACGAGTTTGTCTAATTTGTAGTTTATCCGTAAATATTTCCTGTCCATGGCATCTTCAACCTCTTCACTGACGACTTCGTGTAGTAAATTCCATGCTATTAGTCCGTATGATCTCAAAAATTGTAGGTGGATGTCGTAGGCAATCTGGTTCAGTTCTTCTTTTTCACAGTAAAGTTGTTTGATCATATTTTGGATGAATAATACCTCTCCTTGTTCCTTGGTTCTTTTAGCGGCAGTAGTTTACAGTTGACTTTGATTTTAGCGTATTGTGGTGTAATTCTCTTCTTGATGCATTCTTTGTTTGAAGTAAATATCTGCAATCTTCATGGAAATCTTGATTCTTGTATCCATATATTTTGCTGCTAATTTTGCTTGACTAGCTTCACTAAATAACTTCTTGATCAGCATTGTACGTGTTATTAAATTTACTTAAAGTAAATAAAAGAAACGTCTTAAAACACTTAAAACATATATTTACGCTTATACTGTTACTCACAAGACGGTAAATATACAAAAAAGGTGGTAAGTAGTGATCGATTTCGATTGGACACTCCAATCATCATCAGACCCAATAGGCGAATGACAAGAATCTTGAATGGTGTCCCTACTTATACCCTATTGGCTACCGGAAGCACCGGCCAATACATTTTTATAAGTGCAACTGGAATCAAAATGTATTTGTTCATTAATCAACTTATTTCTATCTTTACATTTTTCCTTATAAATATACAATTCTTCCCAAGCATTCATTACATATCCTTTCTTACAATTCTTTAAAATATCTAGACTATCCTCCATTTTTCCTAGTGAGTGCCCATTTTGTAACAGGTTTTGTGCGACATTTGATCTTTCCGGTTTGTTGTTCCTCCATGCAGATATGTGGTTTTTGAAGCGGTTAACGAAGTTCACAGTCTGTCCAATGTAGAAGCTATCACAATCGTCACAATTGATTTTATATATGCCTGAAGTGTCGAATTTGTTACAATCTTCTATTTTTGGATGCAGTATTTTACTCATGGTGTTCTGAGTCCTGTAGGCTATTGAAACTCCGTATTTCTTGAATCTGTTAGCAATCCTTTGTGTTGTAGTCCCCGTGTAGCTAAATGTGATATATCTAGTGTTTTCCTCTTTTATCTCTTCTAATGTTGTTCTGCTGTGTAGTGTATTCTGTCTATCGATTTTCCTCCTCGTCTTCCTTGCGATGTCCTCTATCGTCTTGGTCCGAAATCCATTCACTTGAGCGATCTTCTTAATGGTGTCCAGTTCTTTTTTCCTATTGGTTTGGCTAAGTGGGATCTTATAGGCTCGGTACAGCATAGATCTAAAGGCTGCGGTCTTGTGGATTGTCGGATGGATAGACTTGTTGTTGATTGTAGTGTCCGTTTGCGTAGGTTTCCTGTAAATGTCAAACTCTATCTTGCTGTCTTTTCTCTCTAATGTGAGGTCCAGGAATTTGATCTTTTTGTTTTCTTCAAACTCGTAAACTAGTAAAGGTGAGGTTCGGGTGGTGGTTGTTTAGTGTCTGCATCATC
Source organism: Macrosteles quadrilineatus (assembly GCF_028750875.1). Classification (NCBI taxonomy): domain Eukaryota; kingdom Metazoa; phylum Arthropoda; class Insecta; order Hemiptera; family Cicadellidae; genus Macrosteles; species Macrosteles quadrilineatus. The sequence goes on along the minus strand of NW_026542769.1, from coordinate 156,696 downwards.
GTTTCGTGCTCCTGCTCCTGGGCTTGTCTGAAGATAACAAGAATGTCGTCTATATATCTAACATACAGTTTTACATCATGATTTTTTCTTAAATTCGTTAACATTTCTTTTTCCTGATGCTGTAAAAATATTTCTGACAAAATTGCCGAAAGTGGACTTCCCATAGCTAAACCATCTGTTTGTTCGTAAAATCTATTGTTAAATCTAAAATAATTTTGCTTCAAAACAGTCACAAGTAATTTTACAATCTGATTGACATATTCATCGTCTAAACTATTCTGTAAAAGCCTACATTTAACAAGATCTACAGTTTCGGATACAGGTATGTTTGTGTACAGATTTGCGATATCAAATGAGACTAGCCTACTATTCGAATCTATATCTATGTTCTTGACACGTTCAACAAATTCATAACTATTCTTTACATTGTATACATATTCTAATTCTAAATCATTGCTGAGCTTACTTGCTAACAATTTTGAAACATTGTAGGTAGGAGCACATTTAAAGTTAACTAATGGTCTGATGGGTACATTCTTCTTGTGTATTTTTGGGATCCCTTTCATCACGGGCGCTTTAGAATTTAGGATGTTCATCTTCTGTCGACATTCTTCGGGAATCACTCTGGTGCATCTCTTCACGACGTCGGACAGCTCTCTTTGGTACTTCTGCGTTGGATCCTTTTTAGCTCTTTGAAGTTATTTTCTTTGATGAAATCTTCCGTCTTCTTTATATATTCTTCTTTTCCGAGCACTACAATGGCGTTGCTTTTGTCTGCTTTCACAACGATTGAGCTATTCTCTTCCAGTTTCTTCTTTATTTTGCTGCACGTCTTCAGTTCTTAATTTCTGCTGGGATCTATGTGTCCTTGGCTGGTGAAATCGTTGGCTGTTACTTCCTTCCGAACGGCATAATGGTCTACGTCTCTGAGTGATTTTACATTTGCTTCAACTTCAGTAGCTAGTAGTTCGTTTTCGCCCTTCTTCTTCATTGGGAAATTGTACTTCATTCCGTAGTTCAGTATTTTCGTTTCTTCTTCACTGAATTGAATGTCTGTAAGGTTGATGACTCTCTTCTGGAATTTGTGTTCTGTACTGGTCCTATCCAAGTCTTTATTAGGTGTATTCTTCTCTACGAGTTTGTCTAATTTGTAGTTTATCCGTAAATATTTCCTGTCCATGGCATCTTCAACCTCTTCACTGACGACTTCGTGTAGTAAATTCCATGCTATTAGTCCGTATGATCTCAAAAATTGTAGGTGGATGTCGTAGGCAATCTGGTTCAGTTCTTCTTTTTCACAGTAAAGTTGTTTGATCATATTTTGGATGAATAATACCTCTCCTTGTTCCTTGGTTCTTTTAGCGGCAGTAGTGTTACAGTTGACTTTGATTTTAGCGTATTGTGGTGTAATTCTCTTCTTGATGCATTCTTAGTTTGAAGTAAATATCTGCAATCTTCATGGAAATCTTGATTCTTGTATCCCTATATTTTGCTGCTAATTTTGCTTGACTAGCTTCACTAAATAACTTCTTGATCAGCATTGTACGTGTTATTAAATTTACTTAAAGTAAATAAAAGAAACGTCTTAAAACACTTTAAACATATATTTACGCTTATACTGTTACTCACAAGACGGTAAATATACAAAAAAGGTGGTAAGTGGTGATCGATTTCGATTGGACACTCCAATCATCATCAGACCCAATAGGCGAATGACAAGAATCTTGAATGGCGTCCCTACTTATACCCTATTGGCTACCGAAAGCACCGGCCAATACATTTTTATAAGTGCAACTGGAATCAAAATGTATTTGTTCATTAATCAACTTATTTCTATCTTTACATTTTTCCTTATAAATATACAATTCTTCCCAAGCATTCATTACATATCCTTTCTTACAATTCTTCCCAAGCATTCATTACATATCCTTTCTTACAATTCTTTAAAATATCTAGACTATCCTCCATTTTTCCTAGTGAGTGCCCATTTTGTAACAGGTGTTGTGCGACATTTGATCTTTCCGGTTTGTTGTTCCTCCATGCAGATATGTGGTTTTTGAAGCGGTTAACGAAGTTCACAGTCTGTCCAATGTAGAAGCTATCACAATCGTCACAATTGATTTTATATATGCCTGAAGTGTCGAATTTGTTACAATCTTCTATTTTTGGATGCAGTATTTTACTCATGGTGTTCTGAGTCCTGTAGGCTATTGAAACTCCGTATTTCTTGAATCTGTTAGCAGTCCTTTGTGTTGTAGTCCCCGTGTAGCTAAATGTGATATATCTAGTGTTTTCCTCTTTTATCTCTTCTAATGTTGTTCTGCTGTGTAGTGTATTCTGTCTATCGATTTTCCTCCTCGTCTTCCTTGCGATGTCCTCTATCGTCTTGGTCCGAAATCCATTCACTTGAGCGATCTTCTTAATGGTGTCCAGTTCATTTTTCCTATTGGTTTGGCTAAGTGGGATCTTATAGGCTCGGTACAGCATAGATCTAAAGGCTGCGGTCTTGTGGATTGTCGGATGGATAGACTTGTTGTTGATTGTAGTGTCCGTTTGCGTAGGTTTCCTGTAGATGTCAAACTCTATCTTGCTGTCTTTTCTCTCTAATGTGAGGTCCAGGAATTTGATCTTTTTGTTTTCTTCAAACTCGTAAACTAGTAAAGGTGAGGTTCGGGTGGTGGTTGTTTAGTGTCTGCATCATCGTTTCGTGCTCCTGCTCCTGGGCTTGTCTGAAGATAACAAGAATGTCGTCTATATATCTAACATACAGTTTTACATCATGATTTTTTCTTAAATTCGTTAACATTTCTTTTTCCTGATGCTGTAAAAATATTTCTGACAAAATTGCCGAAAGTGGACTTCCCATAGCTAAACCATCTGTTTGTTCGTAAAATCTATTGTTAAATCTAAAATAATTTTGCTTCAAAACAGTCACAAGTAATTTTACAATCTGATTGACATATTCATCGTCTAAACTATTCTGTAAAAGCCTACATTTAACAAGATCTACAGTTTCGGATACAGGTATGTTTGTGTACAGATTTGCGATATCAAATGAGACTAGCCTACTATTCGAATCTATATCTATGTTCTTGACACGTTCAACAAATTCATAACTATTCTTTACATTGTATACATATTCTAATTCTAAATCATTGCTGAGCTTACTTGCTAACAATTTTGAAACATTGTAGGTAGGAGCACATTTAAAGTTAACTAATGGTCTGATGGGTACATTCTTCTTGTGTATTTTTGGGATCCCTTTCATCACGGGCGCTTTAGAATTTAGGATGTTCATCTTCTGTCGACATTCTTCGGGAATCACTCTGGTGCATCTCTTCACGACGTCGGACAGCTCTCTTTGGTACTTCTGCGTTGGATCCTTTTTCAGCTCTTTGAAGTTATTTTCTTTGATGAAATCTTCCGTCTTCTTTATATATTCTTCTTTTCCGAGCACTACAATGGCGTTGCTTTTGTCTGCTTTCACAACGATTGAGCTATTCTCTTCCAGTTTCTTCTTTATTTTGCTGCACGTCTTCAGTTCTTAATTTCTGCTGGGATCTATGTGTCCTTGGCTGGTGAAATCGTTGGCTGTTACTTCCTTCCGAACGGCATAATGGTCTACGTCTCTGAGTGATTTTACATTTGCTTCAACTTCAGTAGCTAGTAGTTCGTTTTCGCCCTTCTTCTTCATTGGGAAATTGTACTTCATTCCGTAGTTCAGTATTTTCGTTTCTTCTTCACTGAATTGAATGTCTGTAAGGTTGATGACTCTCTTCTGGAATTTGTGTTCTGTACTGGTCCTATCCAAGTCTTTATTAGGTGTATTCTTCTCTACGAGTTTGTCTAATTTGTAGTTTATCCGTAAATATTTCCTGTCCATGGCATCTTCAACCTCTTCACTGACGACTTCGTGTAGTAAATTCCATGCCATTAGTCCGTATGATCTCAAAAATTGTAGGTGGATGTCGTAGGCAATCTGGTTCAGTTCTTCTTTTTCACAGTAAAGTTGTTTGATCATATTTTGGATGAATAATACCTCTCCTTGTTCCTTGGTTCTTTTAGCGGCAGAAGTGTTACAGTTGACTTTGATTTTAGCGTATTGTGGTGTAATTCTCTTCTTGATGCATTCTTTGTTTGAAGTAAATATCTGCAATCTTCATGGAAATCTTGATTCTTGTATCCCTATATTTTGCTGCTAATTTTGCTTGACTAGCTTCACTAAATAACTTCTTGATCAGCATTGTACGTGTTATTAAATTTACTTAAAGTAAATAAAAGAAACGTCTTAAAACACTTAAAACATATATTTACGCTTATACTGTTACTCACAAGACGGTAAATATACAAAAAAGGTGGTAAGTGGTGATCGATTTCGATTGGACACTCCAATCATCATCAGACCCAATAGGCGAATGACAAGAATCTTGAATGGCGTCCCTACTTATACCCTATTGGCTACCGGAAGCACCGGCCAATACATTTTTATAAGTGCAACTGGAATCAAAATGTATTTGTTCATTAATCAACCTATTTCTATCTTTACATTTTTCCTTATAAATATACAATTCTTCCCAAGCATTCATTACATATCCTTTCTTACAATTCTTTAAAATATCTAGACTATCCTCCATTTTTCCTAGTGAGTGCCCATTTTGTAACAGGTGTTGTGCGACATTTGATCTTTCCGGTTTGTTGTTCCTCCATGCAGATATGTGGTTTTTGAAGCGGTTAACGAAGTTCACAGTCTGTCCAATGTAGAAGCTATCACAATCGTCACAATTGATTTTATATATGCCTGAAGTGTCGAATTTGTTACAATCTTCTATTTTTGGATGCAGTATTTTACTCATGGTGTTCTGAGTCCTGTAGGCTATTGAAACTCCGTATTTCTTGAATCTGTTAGCAGTCCTTTGTGTTGTAGTCCCCGTGTAGCTAAATGTGATATATCTAGTGTTTTCCTCTTTTATCTCTTCTAATGTTGTTCTGCTGTGTAGTGTATTCTGTCTATCGATTTTCCTCCTCGTCTTCCTTGCGATGTCCTCTATCGTCTTGGTCCGAAATCCATTCACTTGATCGATCTTCTAAATGGTGTCCAGTTCTTTTTTCCTATAGGTTTGGCTAAGTGGGATCTTATAGGCTCGGTACAGCATAGATCTAAAGGCTGCGGTCTTGTGGATTGTCGGATGGATAGACTTGTTGTTGATTGTAGTGTCCGTTTGCGTAGGTTTCCTGTAGATGTCAAACTCTATCTTGCTGTCTTTTCTCTCTAATGTGAGGTCCAGGAATTTGATCTTTTTGTTTTCTTCAAACTCATTAGTAAAGGTTAGGTTCGGGTGGTGGTTGTTTAGTGTCTGCATCATCGTTTCGTGCTCCTGCTCCTGGGCTTGTCTGAAGATAACAAGAATGTCGTCTACATATCTAACATACAGTTTTACATCATGATTTTTTCTTAAATTCGTTAACATTTCTTTTTCCTGATGCTGTAAAAATATTTCTGACAAAATTGCCGAAAGTGGACTTCCCATAGCTAAACCATCTGTTTGTTCGTAAAATCTATTGTTAAATCTAAAATAATTTTGCTTCAAAACAGTCACAAGTAATTTTACAATCTGATTGACATATTCATCGTCTAAACTATTCTGTAAAAGCCTACATTTAACAAGATCTACAGTTTCGGATACAGGTATGTTTGTGTACAGATTTGCGATATCAAATGAGACTAGCCTACTATTCGAATCTATATCTATGTTCTTGACACGTTCAACAAATTCATAACTATTCTTTACATTGTATACATATTCTAATTCTAAATCATTGCTGAGCTTACTTGCTAACAATTTTGAAACATTGTAGGTAGGAGCACATTTAAAGTTAACTAATGGTCTGATGGGTACATTCTTCTTGTGTATTTTTGGGATCCCTTTCATCACGGGCGCTTTAGAATTTAGGATGTTCATCTTCTGTCGACATTCTTCGGGAATCACTCTGGTGCATCTCTTCACGACGTCGGACAGCTCTCTTTGGTACTTCTGCGTTGGATCCTTTTTCAGCTCTTTGAAGTTATTTTCTTTGATGAAATCTTCCGTCTTCTTTATATATTCTTCTTTTCCGAGCACTACAATGGCGTTGCTTTTGTCTGCTTTCACAACGATTGAGCTATTCTCTTCCAGTTTCTTCTTTATTTTGCTGCACGTCTTCAGTTCTTAATTTCTGCTGGGATCTATGTGTCCTTGGCTGGTGAAATCGTTGGCTGTTACTTCCTTCCGAACGGCATAATGGTCTACGTCTCTGAGTGATTTTACATTTGCTTCAACTTCAGTAGCTAGTAGTTCGTTTTCGCCCTTCTTCTTCATTGGGAAATTGTACTTCATTCCGTAGTTCAGTATTTTCGTTTCTTCTTCACTGAATTGAATGTCTGTAAGGTTGATGACTCTCTTCTGGAATTTGTGTTCTGTACTGGTCCTATCCAAGTCTTTATTAGGTGTATTCTTCTCTACGAGTTTGTCTAATTTGTAGTTTATCCGTAAATATTTCCTGTCCATGGCATCTTCAACCTCTTCACTGACGACTTCGTGTAGTAAATTCCATGCTATTAGTCCGTATGATCTCAAAAATTGTAGGTGGATGTCGTAGGCAATCTGGTTCAGTTCTTCTTTTTCACAGTAAAGTTGTTTGATCATATTTTGGATGAATAATACCTCTCCTTGTTCCTTGGTTCTTTTAGCGGCAGTAGTGTTACAGTTGACTTTGATTTTAGCGTATTGTGGTGTAATTCTCTTCTTGATGCATTCTTAGTTTGAAGTAAATATCTGCAATCTTCATGGAAATCTTGATTCTTGTATCCCTATATTTTGCTGCTAATTTTGCTTGACTAGCTTCACTAAATAACTTCTTGATCAGCATTGTACGTGTTATTAAATTTACTTAAAGTAAATAAAAGAAACGTCTTAAAACACTTAAAACATATATTTACGCTTATACTGTTACTCACAAGACGGTAAATTTACAAAAAAGGTGGTAAGTGGTGATCGATTTCGATTGGACACTCCAATCATCATCAGACCCAATAGGCGAATGACAAGAATCTTGATTGGCGTCCCTACTTATACCCTATTGGCTACCGGAAGCACCGGCCAATTCATTTTTATAAGTGCAACTGGAATCAAAATGTATTTGTTCATTAATCAACTTATTTCTATCTTTACATTTTTCCTTATAAATATACAATTCTTCCCAAGCATTCATTACATATCCTTTCTTACAATTCTTTAAAATATCTAGACTATCCTCCATTTTTCCTAGTGAGTGCCCATTTTGTAACAGGTGTTGTGCGACATTTGATCTTTCCGGTTTGTTGTTCCTCCATGCAGATATGTGGTTTTTGAAGCGGTTAACGAAGTTCACAGTCTGTCCAATGTAGAAGCTATCACAATCGTCACAATTGATTTTATATATGCCTGAAGTGTCGAATTTGTTACAATCTTCTATTTTTGGATGCAGTATTTTACTCATGGTGTTCTGAGTCCTGTAGGCTATTGAAACTCCGTATTTCTTGAATCTGTTAGCAGTCCTTTGTGTTGTAGTCCCCGTGTAGCTAAATGTGATATATCTAGTGTTTTCCTCTTTTATCTCTTCTAATGTTGTTCTGCTGTGTAGTGTATTCTGTCTATCGATTTTCCTCCTCGTCTTCCTTGCGATGTCCTCTATCGTCTTGGTCCGAAATCCATTCACTTGATCGATCTTCTAAATGGTGTCCAGTTCTTTTTTCCTATTGGTTTGGCTAAGTGGGATCTTATAGGCTCGGTACAGCATAGATCTAAAGGCTGCGGTCTTGTGGATTGTCGGATGGATAGACTTGTTGTTGATTGTAGTGTCCGTTTGCGTAGGTTTCCTGTAGATGTCAAACTCTATCTTGCTGTCTTTTCTCTCTAATGTGAGGTCCAGGAATTTGATCTTTTTGTTTTCTTCAAACTCGTAAACTAGTAAAGGTGAGGTTCGGGTGGTGGTTGTTTAGTGTCTGCATCATCGTTTCGTGCTCCTGCTCCTGGGCTTGTCTGAAGATAACAAGAATGTCGTCTATATATCTAACATACAGTTTTACATCATGATTTTTTCTTAAATTCGTTAACATTTCTTTTTCCTGATGCTGTAAAAATATTTCTGACAAAATTGCCGAAAGTGGACTTCCCATAGCTAAACCATCTGTTTGTTCGTAAAATATATTGTTAAATCTAAAATAATTTTGCTTCAAAACAGTCACAAGTAATTTTACAATCTGATTGACATATTCATCGTCTAAACTATTCTGTAAAAGCCTACATTTAACAAGATCTACAGTTTCGGATACAGGTATGTTTGTGTACAGATTTGCGATATCAAATGAGACTAGCCTACTATTCGAATCTATATCTATGTTCTTGACACGTTCAACAAATTCATAACTATTCTTTACATTGTATACATATTCTAATTCTAAATCATTGCTGAGCTTACTTGCTAACAATTTTGAAACATTGTAGGTAGGAGCACATTTAAAGTTAACTAATGGTCTGATGGGTACATTCTTCTTGTGTATTTTTGGGATCCCTTTCATCACGGGCGCTTTAGAATTTAGGATGTTCATCTTCTGTCGACATTCTTCGGGAATCACTCTGGTGCATCTCTTCACGACGTCGGACAGCTCTCTTTGGTACTTCTGCGTTGGATCCTTTTTCAGCTCTTTGAAGTTATTTTCTTTGATGAAATCTTCCGTCTTCTTTATATATTCTTCTTTTCCGAGCACTACAATGGCGTTGCTTTTGTCTGCTTTCACAACGATTGAGCTATTCTCTTCCAGTTTCTTCTTTATTTTGCTGCACGTCTTCAGTTCTTAATTTCTGCTGGGATCTATGTGTCCTTGGCTGGTGAAATCGTTGGCTGTTACTTCCTTCCGAACGGCATAATGGTCTACGTCTCTGAGTGATTTTACATTTGCTTCAACTTCAGTAGCTAGTAGTTCGTTTTCACCCTTCTTCTTCATTGGGAAATTGTACTTCATTCCGTAGTTCAGTATTTTCGTTTCTTCTTCACTGAATTGAATGTCTGTAAGGTTGATGACTCTCTTCTGGAATTTGTGTTCTGTACTGGTCCTATCCAAGTCTTTATTAGGTGTATTCTTCTCTACGAGTTTGTCTAATTTGTAGTTTATCCGTAAATATTTCCTGTCCATGGCATCTTCAACCTCTTCACTGACGACTTCGTGTAGTAAATTCCATGCTATTAGTCCGTATGATCTCAAAAATTGTAGGTGGATGTCGTAGGCAATCTGGTTCAGTTCTTCTTTTTCACAGTAAAGTTGTTTGATCATATTTTGGATGAATAATACCTCTCCTTGTTCCTTGGTTCTTTTAGCGGCAGTAGTGTTACAGTTGACTTTGATTTTAGCGTATTGTGGTGTAATTCTCTTCTTGATGCATTCTTTGTTTGAAGTAAATATCTGCAATCTTCATGGAAATCTTGATTCTTGTATCCCTATATTTTGCTGCTAATTTTGCTTGACTAGCTTCACTAAATAACTTCTTGATCAGCATTGTACGTGTTATTAAATTTACTTAAAGTAAATAAAAGAAACGTCTTAAAACACTTAAAACATATATTTACGCTTATACTGTTACTCACAAGACGGTAAATATACAAAAAAGGTGGTAAGTAGTGATCGATTTCGATTGGACACTCCAATCATCATCAGACCCAATAGGCGAATGACAAGAATCTTGAATGGTGTCCCTACTTATACCCTATTGGCTACCGGAAGCACCGGCCAATACATTTTTATAAGTGCAACTGGAATCAAAATGTATTTGTTCATTAATCAACTTATTTCTATCTTTACATTTTTCCTTATAAATATACAATTCTTCCCAAGCATTCATTACATATCCTTTCTTACAATTCTTTAAAATATCTAGACTATCCTCCATTTTTCCTAGTGAGTGCCCATTTTGTAACAGGTGTTGTGCGACATTTGATCTTTCCGGTTTGTTGTTCCTCCATGCAGATATGTGGTTTTTGAAGCGGTTAACGAAGTTCACAGTCTGTCCAATGTAGAAGCTATCACAATCGTCACAATTGATTTTATATATGCCTGAAGTGTCGAATTTGTTACAATCTTCTATTTTTGGATGCAGTATTTTACTCATGGTGTTCTGAGTCCTGTAGGCTATTGAAACTCCGTATTTCTTGAATCTGTTAGCAGTCCTTTGTGTTGTAGTCCCCGTGTAGCTAAATGTGATATATCTAGTGTTTTCCTCTTTTATCTCTTCTAATGTTGTTCTGCTGTGTAGTGTATTCTGTCTATCGATTTTCCTCCTCGTCTTCCTTGCGATGTCCTCTATCGTCTTGGTCCGAAATCCATTCACTTGAGCGATCTTCTTAATGGTGTCCAGTTCATTTTTCCTATTGGTTTGGCTAAGTGGGATCTTATAGGCTCGGTACAGCATAGATCTAAAGGCTGCGGTCTTGTGGATTGTCGGATGGATAGACTTGTTGTTGATTGTAGTGTCCGTTTGCGTAGGTTTCCTGTAGATGTCAAACTCTATCTTGCTGTCTTTTCTCTCTAATGTGAGGTCCAGGAATTTGATCTTTTTGTTTTCTTCAAACTCGTAAACTAGTAAAGGTGAGGTTCGGGTGGTGGTTGTTTAGTGTCTGCATCATCGTTTCGTGCTCCTGCTCCTGGGCTTGTCTGAAGATAACAAGAATGTCGTCTATATATCTAACATACAGTTTTACATCATGATTTTTTCTTAAATTCGTTAACATTTCTTTTTCCTGATGCTGTAAAAATATTTCTGACAAAATTGCCGAAAGTGGACTTCCCATAGCTAAACCATCTGTTTGTTCGTAAAATCTATTGTTAAATCTAAAATAATTTTGCTTCAAAACAGTCACAAGTAATTTTACAATCTGATTGACATATTCATCGTCTAAACTATTCTGTAAAAGCCTACATTTAACAAGATCTACAGTTTCGGATACAGGTATGTTTGTGTACAGATTTGCGATATCAAATGAGACTAGCCTACTATTCGAATCTATATCTATGTTCTTGACACGTTCAACAAATTCATAACTATTCTTTACATTGTATACATATTCTAATTCTAAATCATTGCTGAGCTTACTTGCTAACAATTTTGAAACATTGTAGGTAGGAGCACATTTAAAGTTAACTAATGGTCTGATGGGTACATTCTTCTTGTGTATTTTTGGGATCCCTTTCATCACGGGCGCTTTAGAATTTAGGATGTTCATCTTCTGTCGACATTCTTCGGGAATCACTCCGGTGCATCTCTTCACGACGTCGGACAGCTCTCTTTGGTACTTCTGCGTTGGATCCTTTTTCAGCTCTTTGAAGTTATTTTCTTTGATGAAATCTTCCGTCTTCTTTATATATTCTTCTTTTCCGAGCACTACAATGGCGTTGCTTTTGTCTGCTTTCACAACGATTGAGCTATTCTCTTCCAGTTTCTTCTTTATTTTGCTGCACGTCTTCAGTTCTTAATTTCTGCTGGGATCTATGTGTCCTTGGCTGGTGAAATCGTTGGCTGTTACTTCTTTCCGAACGGCATAATGGTCTACGTCTCTGAGTGATTTTACATTTGCTTCAACTTCAGTAGCTAGTAGTTCGTTTTCGCCCTTCTTCTTCATTGGGAAATTGTACTTCATTCCGTAGTTCAGTATTTTCGTTTCTTCTTCACTGAATTGAATGTCTGTAAGGTTGATGACTCTCTTCTGGAATTTGTGTTCTGTACTGGTCCTATCCAAGTCTTTATTAGGTGTATTCTTCTCTACGAGTTTGTCTAATTTGTAGTTTATCCGTAAATATTTCCTGTCCATGGCATCTTCAACCTCTTCACTGACGACTTCGTGTAGTAAATTCCATGCTATTAGTCCGTATGATCTCAAAAATTGTAGGTGGATGTCGTAGGCAATCTGGTTCAGTTCTTCTTTTTCACAGTAAAGTTGTTTGATCATATTTTGGATGAATAATACCTCTCCTTGTTCCTTGGTTCTTTTAGCGGCAGTAGTGTTACAGTTGACTTTGATTTTAGCGTATTGTGGTGTAATTCTCTTCTTGATGCATTCTTTGTTTGAAGTAAATATCTGCAATCTTCATGGAAATCTTGATTCTTGTATCCCTATATTTTGCTGCTAATTTTGCTTGACTAGCTTCACTAAATAACTTCTTGATCAGCATTGTACGTGTTATTAAATTTACTTAAAGTAAATAAAAGAAACGTCTTAAAACACTTAAAACATATATTTACGCTTATACTGTTACTCACAAGACGGTAAATATACAAAAAAGGTGGTAAGTAGTGATCGATTTCGATTGGACACTCCAATCATCATCAGACCCAATAGGCGAATGACAAGAATCTTGAATGGTGTCCCTACTTATACCCTATTGGCTACCGGAAGCACCGGCCAATACATTTTTATAAGTGCAACTGGAATCAAAATGTATTTGTTCATTAATCAACCTATTTCTATCTTTACATTTTTCCTGATAAATATACAATTCTTCCCAAGCATTCATTACATATCCTTTCTTACAATTCTTTAAAATATCTAGACTATCCTCCATTTTTCCTAGTGAGTGCCCATTTTGTAACAGGTGTTGTGCGACATTTGATCTTTCCGGTTTGTTGTTCCTCCATGCAGATATGTGGTTTTTGAAGCGGTTAACGAAGTTCACAGTCTGTCCAATGTAGAAGCTATCACAATCGTCACAATTGATTTTATATATGCCTGAAGTGTCGAATGTGTTACAATCTTCTATTTTTGGATGCAGTATTTTACTCATGGTGTTCTGAGTCCTGTAGGCTATTGAAACTCCGTATTTCTTGAATCTGTTAGCAGTCCTTTGTGTTGTAGTCCCCGTGTAGCTAAATGTGATATATCTAGTGTTTTCCTCTTTTATCTCTTCTAATGTTGTTCTGCTGTGTAGTGTATTCTGTCTATCGATTTTCCTCCTCGTCTTCCTTGCGATGTCCTCTATCGTCTTGGTCCGAAATCCATTCACTTGATCGATCTTCTAAATGGTGTCCAGTTCTTTTTTCCTATAGGTTTGGCTAAGTGGGATCTTATAGGCTCGGTACAGCATAGATCTAAAGGCTGCGGTCTTGTGGATTGTCGGATGGATAGACTTGTTGTTGATTGTAGTGTCCGTTTGCGTAGGTTTCCTGTAGATGTCAAACTCTATCTTGCTGTCTTTTCTCTCTAATGTGAGGTCCAGGAATTTGATCTTTTTGTTTTCTTCAAACTCGTAAACTAGTAAAGGTGAGGTTCGGGTGGTGGTTGTTTAGTGTCTGCATCATCGTTTCGTGCTCCTGCTCCTGGGCTTGTCTGAAGATAACAAGAATGTCGTCTACATATCTAACATACAGTTTTACATCATGATTTTTTCTTAAATTCGTTAACATTTCTTTTTCCTGATGCTGTAAAAATATTTCTGACAAAATTGCCGAAAGTGGACTTCCCATAGCTAAACCATCTGTTTGTTCGTAAAATCTATTGTTAAATCTAAAATAATTTTGCTTCAAAACAGTCACAAGTAATTTTACAATCTGATTGACATATTCATCGTCTAAACTATTCTGTAAAAGCCTACATTTAACAAGATCTACAGTTTCGGATACAGGTATGTTTGTGTACAGATTTGCGATATCAAATGAGACTAGCCTACTATTCGAATCTATATCTATGTTCTTGACACGTTCAACAAATTCATAACTATTCTTTACATTGTATACATATTCTAATTCTAAATCATTGCTGAGCTTACTTGCTAACAATTTTGAAACATTGTAGGTAGGAGCACATTTAAAGTTAACTAATGGTCTGATGGGTACATTCTTCTTGTGTATTTTTAGGATCCCTTTCATCACGGGCGCTTTAGAATTTAGGATGTTCATCTTCTGTCGACATTCTTCGGGAATCACTCTGGTGCATCTCTTCACGACGTCGGACAGCTCTCTTTGGTACTTCTGCGTTGGATCCTTTTTCAGCTCTTTGAAGTTATTTTCTTTGATGAAATCTTCCGTCTTCTTTATATATTCTTCTTTTCCGAGCACTACAATGGCGTTGCTTTTGTCTGCTTTCACAACGATTGAGCTATTCTCTTCCAGTTTCTTCTTTATTTTGCTGCACGTCTTCAGTTCTTAATTTCTGCTGGGATCTATGTGTCCTTGGCTGGTGAAATCGTTGGCTGTTACTTCCTTCCGAACGGCATAATGGTCTACGTCTCTGAGTGATTTTACATTTGCTTCAACTTCAGTAGCTAGTAGTTCGTTTTCGCCCTTCTTCTTCATTGGGAAATTGTACTTCATTCCGTAGTTCAGTATTTTCGTTTCTTCTTCACTGAATTGAATGTCTGTAAGGTTGATGACTCTCTTCTGGAATTTGTGTTCTGTACTGGTCCTATCCAAGTCTTTATTAGGTGTATTCTTCTCTACGAGTTTGTCTAATTTGTAGTTTATCCGTAAATATTTCCTGTCCATGGCATCTTCAACCTCTTCACTGACGACTTCGTGTAGTAAATTCCATGCTATTAGTCCGTATGATCTCAAAAATTGTAGGTGGATGTCGTAGGCAATCTGGTTCAGTTCTTCTTTTTCACAGTAAAGTTGTTTGATCATATTTTGGATGAATAATACCTCTCCTTGTTCCTTGGTTCTTTTAGCGGCAGTAGTGTTACAGTTGACTTTGATTTTAGCGTATTGTGGTGTAATTCTCTTCTTGATGCATTCTTAGTTTGAAGTAAATATCTGCAATCTTCATGGAAATCTTGATTCTTGTATCCCTATATTTTGCTGCTAATTTTGCTTGACTAGCTTCACTAAATAACTTCTTGATCAGCATTGTACGTGTTATTAAATTTACTTAAAGTAAATAAAAGAAACGTCTTAAAACACTTAAAACATATATTTACGCTTATACTGTTACTCACAAGACGGTAAATTTACAAAAAAGGTGGTAAGTGGTGATCGATTTCGATTGGACACTCCAATCATCATCAGACCCAATAGGCGAATGACAAGAATCTTGAATGGCGTCCCTACTTATACCCTATTGGCTACCGGAAGCACCGGCCAATACATTTTTATAAGTGCAACTGGAATCAAAATGTATTTGTTCATTAATCAACTTATTTCTATCTTTACATTTTTCCTTATAAATATACAATTCTTCCCAAGCATTCATTACATATCCTTTCTTACAATTCTTTAAAATATCTAGACTATCCTCCATTTTTCCTAGTGAGTGCCCATTTTGTAACAGGTGTTGTGCGACATTTGATCTTTCCGGTTTGTTGTTCCTCCATGCAGATATGTGGTTTTTGAAGCGGTTAACGAAGTTCACAGTCTGTCCAATGTAGAAGCTATCACAATCGTCACAATTAATTTTATATATGCCTGAAGTGTCGAATTTGTTACAATCTTCTATTTTTGGATGCAGTATTTTACTCATGGTGTTCTGAGTCCTGTAGGCTATTGAAACTCCGTATTTCTTGAATCTGTTAGCAGTCCTTTGTGTTGTAGTCCCCGTGTAGCTAAATGTGATATATCTAGTGTTTTCCTCTTTTATCTCTTCTAATGTTGTTCTGCTGTGTAGTGTATTCTGTCTATCGATTTTCCTCCTCGTCTTCCTTGCGATGTCCTCTATCGTCTTGGTCCGAAATCCATTCACTTGAGCGATCTTCTAAATGGTGTCCAGTTCTTTTTTCCTATAGGTTTGGCTAAGTGGGATCTTATAGGCTCGGTACAGCATAGATCTAAAGGCTGCGGTCTTGTGGATTGTCGGATGGATAGACTTGTTGTTGATTGTAGTGTCCGTTTGCGTAGGTTTCCTGTAGATGTCAAACTCTATCTTGCTGTCTTTTCTCTCTAATGTGAGGTCCAGGAATTTGATCTTTTTGTTTTCTTCAAACTCGTTAGTAAAGGTTAGGTTCGGGTGGTGGTTGTTTAGTGTCTGCATCATCGTTTCGTGCTCCTGCTCCTGGGCTTGTCTGAAGATAACAAGAATGTCGTCTACATATCTAACATACAGTTTTACATCATGATTTTTTCTTAAATTCGTTAACATTTCTTTTTCCTGATGCTGTAAAAATATTTCTGACAAAATTGCCGAAAGTGGACTTTCCATAGCTAAACCATCTGTTTGTTCGTAAAATCTATTGTTGAATCAAAAATAATTTTGCTTCAAAACAGTCACAAGTAATTTTACAATCTGATTGACATATTCATCGTCTAAACTATTCTGTAAAAGCCTACATTTAACAAGATCTACAGTTTCAGATACAGGAATGTTTGTGTACAGATTTGCGATATCAAATGAGACTAGCCTACTATTCGAATCTATATCTATGTTCTTGACACGTTCGACAAATTCATACCTATTCTTTACATTGTATACATGTTCTAATTCTAAATCATTGCTGAGCTTACTTGCTAACAATTTTGAAACATTGTAGGTAGGAGCACATTTAAAGTTAACTAATGGTCTGATGGGTACATTCTTCTTGTGTATTTTTGGGATCCCTTTCATCACGGGCGCTTTAGAATTTAGGATGTTCATCTTCTGTCGACATTCTTCGGGAATCACTCTGGTGCATCTCTTCACGACGTCGGACAGCTCTCTTTGGTACTTCTGCGTTTGATCCTTTTTCAGCTCTTTGAAGTTATTTTCTTTGATGAAATCTTCCGTCTTCTTTATATATTCTTCTTTTCCGAGCACTACAATGGCGTTGCTTTTGTCTGCTTTCACAACGATTGAGCTATAAATGTTTTTGATCATAATATAAATACATAGTTAAAAGTTTTTTATAATTATAATTATATATGAATGAACACTTTTTAATAATGTTTTTGTTATTAATAATACATATATAATAATATTATAGGAAGGATAATATACAAATAAATATATATATAAATGTTTTTAATCATAATATAAATACATATTTTATAGTATTTTTATAATTATAATTATATATGAATGAACACTTTTTAATAATGTTTTTGTAATTAATAATACATATATAATAATATTATAGGAAGGATAATATGCAAATAAATATTGACAGGTTTTTTGATCATAATATAAATACATAGTTTAAAGTTTTTTTATAATTTTAATTATATATGAATGAATACATTTTAATAATGTTTTTGTAATTTATTATACATATATAATAATATTATAGGATGGATAATATACAAGTAAATATATATAATTTTTTGATCATAATATAAAAACATATTTTATATTTTTTTCATAATTATAATTATATATGAATCAACACTTTTTAATAATGTTTTTGTAATTAATAATACATATATAATATTATTATGTGAAAGATAATATGCTAATAAATAAATATATATATATACATTTTTTTTCATAATATAAATACATATTTTAAAGTTTTTTATAATTATAATTATATATGAAAGTATACATTTTAATAATGTTTTTGTAATTAATAATACATATATAATAATATTATAGGAAGGATAATATACAAATAAATATATATAAATGTTTTTGATCATAATATAAATACATATTTTATAATATTTTTATAATTATAATTATATATGAATGAACACTTTTTAATAATGTTTTTAATAATAATAATACATATATAAATATAATAGTAAGGATAATATGCAATTAAATATTGACAGATTTTTTTATCCAAATATAAAAACATATTTTAAAATTTTTTTATAATAATAATTATATATGAATGAACACTTTTTAATGATGTTTTTGTAATTAATAATACATATATAATAATATTATAGGAAGGATAATATGCAAATAAATATTCACAGGTTTTTTTGATCATAATATAAATACATAGTTTAAAGTTTTTTTATAATTATAATTAAATATGAATAAACACTTTTTAATAATGTTTTTGTTATTAATAATACATATATAATAATATTATAGGAAGGATAATATACAAATAAATATATATAAATGTTTTTGATCATAATATAAATACATATTTAATAATATTTTTATAATTATAATTATATATGAATGAACACTTTTTAATAATGTTTTTAATAATAATAATACATACATATTAATATTTTAGTAAGGTTAATATACAAATAATTATTAACAGGTTTTTTTGATCATAATATAAATACATATTTTTAAGTTTTTTGATAATAATAATTATATATGAATGAATATTTTTAATAATGTTTTTGTAATTTATTATACATATATAATAATATTATAGGATGGATAATATACAAATAAATATATATAATTTTTTGATCGTAATATAAATACATATTTTATAATTTTTTCATAATTATAATTATAAATGAATCAACACTTTTTAATAATGTTTTTGTAATTAATTATACATATATAATAATATTATAGGAAGGATAATATACAAATAAATATATATAAATGTTTTTGATCATAATATAAATACATATTTAATAATATTTTTATAATTATAATTATATATGAATGAACACTTTTTAATAATGTTTTTAATAATAATAATACATACATATTAATATTTTAGTAAGGTTAATATACAAATAATTATTAACAGGTTTTTTTGATCATAATATAAATACATATTTTAAAGTTTTTTTATAATAATAATTATATATGAATGAATACTTTTTAATAATGTTTTTGTAATTTATTATACATATATAATAATATTATAGGTTGGATAATATACAAATAAATATATATAATTTTTTGATCGTAATATAAATACATATTTTATAATTTTTTCATAATTATAATTATATACGAATCAACACTTTTTAATAATGTTTTTGTAATTAATAATACATATATAATAATATTATAGGAAGGATAATATACAAATAAATATATATAAATGTTTTTGATCATAATATAAATACATATTTTATAATATTTTTATAATTATAATTATATATGAATGAACACTTTTTAATAATGTTTTTAATAATAATAATACATACATATTAATATTATAGTAAGGATAATATGCAAATAAATATTGACAGGTTTTTTTGATCATAATATAAATACATTTTTTAAAGTTTCTTTATAATTATAATTATATATGAATGAACACTTTTTAATGATGTTTTTGTAATTAATAATACATATATAATATTATTTGGTGAAAGATAATATGCTAATAAATATATATATACATTTTTTGTTCATAATAGAAATACATATTTTAAAGTTTTTTATAATTATAATTATATATGAAAGTATACATTTTAATAATGTTTTTAATATTAATAATATATATATAATAATATTAAAGGAATAATAATATGCAAATAAATATATATACATTTTTTGATCATAATATAAATACATATTTTAAAGATTTTTTTTATAATTATAATTGTATATGAATGAATACATTTTAATAATGTTTTTGTAATTAATAATACATATATAATAATATTATAGGAAGGATAATATACAAATAAATATATATAAATGTTTTTAATCATAATATAAATACATATTTTATAATATTTTTATAATTATAATTATATATGAATGAACACTTTTTAATAATGTTTTTAATAATAATAATACATACATATTAATATTATAGTAAGGTTAATATGCAAATAAATATTGACAGAATTTTTTGATCATAATATAAATACATTTTTTAAAGTTTTTTTATAATAATAATTATATATAAATAAACACTTTTTAATGATGTTTTTGTAATTAATAATACATATATAATAATATTATAGGAAGGATATTATGCAAATAAATATTCACAGGTTTTTTTTATCATAATATAAATACATATTTTAAAGTTTTTTTTATAATTATAATTATATATGAATGAACACTTTTTAATAATGTTTTTGTAATTAATAATACAAATATAATAATATTATAGAAAGGATAATATACAAATAAATAAATATAAATATTTTTGATCATAATATAAATACATATTTTATAATATTTTTAAAATTATAATTATATATGAATGAACACTTTTTAATAATGTTTTTGTCATTAATAATACATATATAATAATATTATAGGAAGAATAATATACAAATAAATATATATACTGTTTTGATCATAATATAATTACATATTTTATAATATTTTTAGAATAATAATTATATATGAATGAAAAATTTTTAATAATGTATTTGTAATTAATAATACATATATAATAATATTATAGGAAGGATAATATTCAACTAAATATTGACAGGTTTTTTTTATCATAATATTAATACATAGTTTAAAGTTTTTTTATAATTTCATTTTATATATATGAATGAATATAATAATGTTTTTGTAATTTATTATACATATATAATAATATTATAGGATGGATAATATACAAATAAATATATATAATTTTTTGATCATAATATAAATACATATTTTATAATTTTTTCATAATTATAATTATATATGAATCATTATTTTTTAATAATGTTTTTATAATTAATAATACATACATAATTTTATTATGTGAAAGATAATATGCTAATAAATATATATATACATTTTTTATATCCTTCCTATAATATTATTATATATGTATTATTAATTACAAAAACATTATTAAAAAGTGCTCATTCATATATAATTATTATTATAAAAATATTATAAAATATGTATTTATATTATGATCAAAACAGTATATATATTTATTTGTATATTATTCTTCCTATAATATTATTATATATGTATTATTAATAACAAAAACATTATTAAAAGTGTTCATTCATATATAATTAATTATAAAAATATTATAAAATAGGTATTTATATTATGATCAAAAACATTATTATATATTTATTTGTATATTATCCTTTCTATAATATTATTATATTTGTATTATTAATTACAAAAACATTACTAAAAAGTGTTCATTCATATATAATTATTATTATAAAAAAACTTTAAAATATGTATTTATATTATGATAAAAAAAAACCTATGAATATTTATTTGCATATTATCCTTCCTATAATATTATTATATATGTATTATTAATTACAAAAACATAATTAAAAAGTGTTCATTCATATATAATTATTATTATAAAAAAACTTTAAAAAATGTATTTATATTATGATCAAAAATACCTGTCAATATTTATTTGCATATTAACCTTACTATAATATTAATATGTATGTATTATTATTAATAAAAACATTATTAAAAAGTGTTCATTCATATATAATTATAATTATAAAAATATTATAAAATATGTATTTATATTATGATTAAAAACATTTATATATATTTATTTGTATATTATCCTTCCTATAATATTATTATATATGTATTATTAATTACAAAAACATTATTAAAATGTATTTATTCATATACAATTATAATTATAAAAAAAATCTTTAAAATATGTATTTATATTATGATCAAAAAATGTATATATATATTTATTAGCATATTATCTTTCACCTAATAATATTATAT
Organism: Macrosteles quadrilineatus; assembly: GCF_028750875.1. NCBI lineage: Eukaryota > Metazoa > Arthropoda > Insecta > Hemiptera > Cicadellidae > Macrosteles > Macrosteles quadrilineatus. Next base: position 135,165 of record NW_026542769.1, on the reverse strand, counting down.
ATGTAATATTAATTATAAAAACATTATTAAAAAGTGTTGATTCATATATAATTATTATTATAAAAATATTATAAAATATGTATTTATATTATGATCAAAAACATTTATATATATTTATTTGTATATTATCCTTCCTATAATATTATTATATATGTATTATTAATTACAATAACATTATTAAAAAGTGTTGATTCATATATAATTATAATTATGAAAAAAATTATAAAATATGTATTTATATTATGATCAAAAAATTATATATATTTATTTGTATATTATCCATCCTATAATATTATTATATATGTATAATTAATTACAAAAACATTATTAAAATGTATTCATTCATATATAATTAAAGTTATAAAAAAACCTTAAACTATGTATTTATATTATGATCAAAAAAACCTGTCAATATTTAGTTGGATATTATCCTTCCTATAATATTATTATATATGTATTATTAATTACAAAAACATTACTAAAAAGTGTTCATTCATATATAATTATTATTATAAAAAACTTTAAAATATGTATTTATATTATGATAAAAAAACCTGTGAATATTTGTTTGCATATTATCCTTCCTATAATATTATTATATATGTATTATTAATTACAAACACATCATTAAAAAGTTTTCATTCATATATAATTATTTTTATATAAAAATTTTAAAATATGTATTTATATTATGATAAAAAAACCTGTCAATATTTAATTGCATATTATCCTTACTATAATATTAATATATATGTATTATTAATTACAAAAACATTACTAAAAAGTGTTCATTCATATATAATTATTATTATAAAAAACTTTAAAATATGTATTTATATTATGATAAAAAAAAACCTGTGAATATTTATTTGCATATTATCCTTCCTATAATATTATTATATATGTATTATTAATTACAAAAACATCATTAAAAAGTGTTCATTCATATATAATTATTTTTATATAAAAATTTTAAAATATGTATTTATATTATGATAAAAAAAACCTGTCAATATTTAATTGCATATTATCCTTAATATAATATTAATATATATGTATTATTATTGTTAAAAACATTATTAAAAAGTGTTCGTTCGTATATAATTATAATTATAAAAATATTATAAGATATGTATTTATATTATGATCAAAAACATTTATATATATTTATTTGTATATTATCCTTCCTATAATATTATTATATATGTATTATTAATAACAAAAACATTATTAAAAAGTGTTCATTCATATATAATTATTATTATAAAAATATTATAAAATATGTATTTATATTATGATCAAAAACATTTATATATATTAATTTGTATATTGTCCTTCCTATAATATTATTATATATGTATTATTAATAACAAAAACATTATTCAAAAGTGTTCATTCATATATTATTATTATTATAAAAATATTATAAAATATGTATTTATATTATGATCAAAAACATTTATATATATTTATTTGTATATTATCCTTCCTATAATATTATTATATATGTATTATTAATAACAAAAACATCATTAAAAAGTGTTCATTCATATATAATTATTTTTATATAAAAATTATAAAATATGTATTTATATTATGATAAGAAAAACCTGTCAATATTTAATTGCATATTATCCTTACTATAATATTAATATATATGTATTATTATTATTAAAAACATTATTAAAAAGTGTTCATTCATATATAATTATAATTATAAAAATATTATAAAATATGTATTTATATTATGATCAAAAACATTTTTATATACTTATTTGTATATTATCCTTCCTATAATATTATTATATATGTATTATTCATAACAAAAACATTATTAAAAAGTGTTCATTCATATATAATTATAATTATAAAAAAACTTTAAACTATGTATTTATATTATGATAAAAAAAACCTGTCAATATTTATTTGCATATTATTGTTTCTATAATATTATTATATTTGTATTATTAATTACAAAAACATTACTAAAAAGTGTTCATTCATATATAATTATTTTTATATAAAAATTTTAAAATATGTATTTATATTATGATAAAAAAAAACCTGTAATTATTTAATTGCATATTATCCTTACTATAATATTAATATATATGTATTATTATTATTAAAAACATTATTAAAAAGTGTTCATTCGTATATAATTATAATTATAAAAATATTATAAAATATGTATTTATATTATGATCAAAAACATTTATATATATTTATTTGTATATTATCCTTCCTATAATATTATTATATATGTATTATTAATAACAAAAACATTATTAAAAAGTGTTCATTCATATATAATTATTATTATAAAAATATTATAAAATATGTATTTATATTATGATCAAAAACATTTATATATATTATTTTTGTATATTATCCTTCCTATAATATAATTATATATGTATTATTAATAACAAAAACATTATTAAAAAGTGTTCATTCATATATTATTAATATTATAAAAATATTATAAAATATGTATTTATATTATGATCAAAAACTTTTATATTTATTTATTTGTATATTATCCTTCCTATAATATTATTATATATGTATTATTCATAACAAAAACATTATTAAAAAGTGTTCATTCATATATAATTATAATTATAAAAAAACTGTAAACTATGTATTTATATTATGATCAAAAAACCCTGTCAATATTTATTTGCATATTATCGTTTCTATAATATTATTATATTTGTATTATTAATTACAAAAACATTACTAAAAAGTGTTCATTCATATATAATTATTATTATAAAAAAACTTTAAAATATGTATTTATATTATGATCAAAAACATTTATATATATTTATTTGTATATTATCCTTCCTATAATATTATTATATATATATTATTTATAACAAAAACATTATTAAAAAGTGTTCATTCATATATAATTATAATTATAAAAAAACTGTAAACTATGTATTTATATTATGATCAAAAAACCCTGTCAATATTTATTTGCATATTATCGTTTCTATAATATTATTATATTTCTATTATTAATTACAAAAACATTACTAAAAAGTGTTCATTCATATATAATTATAATTATAAAAAAACTGTAAACTATGTATTTATATTATGATCAAAAAACCCTGTCAATATTTATTTGCATATTATCCTTTCTATAATATTATTATATATGTATTATTAATTACAAAAACATCATTAAAAAGTGTTCATTCATATATAATTATTTTTATATAAAAATTTTAAAATATGTATTTATATTATAATAAAAATAAACCTGTCAATATTTAATTGCATATTATCCTGACTATAATATTAATATATATGTATTATTATTATTAAAACATTATTAAAAAGTGTTCATTCATATATAATTATAATTATAAAAGTATTATAAAATATGTATTTATATTATGATCAAAAACATTTATATATATTTATTTGTATATTATCCTTCCTATAATATTATTATATATGTATTATTAATAACAAAAACATTATTAAAAAGTGTTCATTCATATATAATTATTATTATAAAAATATTATAAAATATGTATTTATATTATGATCAAAAACATTTATATATATTTATTTGTATATTAGCCTTCCTATTATATTATTATATATGTATTATTAATAACAAAAACATTATTAAAAAGTGTTCATTCATATATAATTATTATTATAAAAATATTATAAAATATGTATTTATATTATGATCAAAAACATTTATATATATTTATTTGTATATTATCCTTACTATAATTTTATTATATATGTATTATTCATAACAAAAATATTATTAAAAAGTGTTCATTCATATATAATTATAATTATAAAAAAACTTTAAACTATGTATTTATATTATGATCAAAAAAACCTGTCAATATTTATTTGCATATTATCGTTTTTATAATATTATTATATTTGTATTATTAATTACAAAAACATTACTAAAAAGTGTTCATTCATATATAATAATTAATATAAAAAAACTTTAAAATATGTATTTATATTATGATAAAAAAACCTGTGAATATTTATTTGCATATTATCCTTCTTATAATATTATTATATATGTATTTTTAATTACAAAAACATCATTAAAAAGTGTTCATTCATATATAATTATTTTTATATAAAAATTTTAAAATATGTATTCATATTATGATAAAAAAACCTGTCAATATTTAATTGCGTATTGTCCTTACTATAAATTTAATATATATGTATTATTATTATTAAAAACATTATTAAAAAGTGTTCATTCATATATAATTATTATTATAAAAATATTATAAAATATATATTTATATTATGATCAAAAACATTTATATATATTAATTTGTATATTATCCTTCCTATAATATTATTATATATGTATTATTAATAACAAAAACATCATTAAAAAGTGTTCATTCATATATAATTATTTTTATATAAAAATTATAAAATATGTATTTATATTATGATAAGAAAAACCTGTCAATATTTATTTGCATATTATTGTTTCTATAATATTATTATACTTGTATTATTAATTACAAAAACATTACTAAAAAGTGTTCATTCATATATAATTATTATTATAAAAAACTTTAAAATATGTATTTATATTATGATAAAAAAAACCTGTCAATATTTAATTGCATATTATCCTTCCTATAATATTATTATATATGTATTATTAATTACAAAAACATCTTTAAAAAGTGTTCATTCATATATAATTATTTTTATATAAAAATTTTAAAATATGTATTTATATTATGATAAAAAAACCTGTCAATATTTAATTGCATATTATCCTTACTATAATATTAATATATATGTATTATTATTATTAAAAACATTATTAAAAAGTGTTCATTCATATATAATTATAATTAAAAAAATATTATAAAATATGTATTTATATTATGATCAAAAACATTTATATATATTTATTTGTATATTATCCTCCTATAATATTATTATATATGTATTATTCATAACAAAAACATTATTAAAAAGTGTTCATTCATATATAATTAAAATTATAAAAAAACTTTAAACTATGTATTTATATTATGATCAAAAAAACCTGTCAATATTTATTTGCATATTATCGTTTCTATAATATTATTATATTTGTATTATTAATTACAAAAACATTACTAAAAAGTGTTCATTCATATGTTAATTATAATTATAAAAATATTATAAAATATGTATTTATATTATGATCAAAAACATTTATATATATTTATTTGTATAAAATCCTTCCTATAATATTATTATATATGTATTATTAATAACAAAAACATTATTAAAAAGTGTTCCTTCATATATAATTATTATTATAAAAATATTATAAAATATGTATTTATATTATGATCAAAAACATTTATATATATTTATTTGTATATTATCCTTCCTATAATATTATTATATATGTATTATTCATAACAAAAACATTATTAAAAAGTGTTCATTCATATATAATTATAATTATAAAAAAACTTTAAACTATGTATTTATATTATGATCAAAAAAACCTGTCAATATTTATTTGCATATTATCGTTTCTATAATATTATTATATTTGAATTATTAATTACAAAAAAATTACTCAAAAGTGTTCATTCATATATAATTATTATTATAAAAAACTTTAAAATATGTATTTATATTATGATAAAAAAAACCTGTGAATATTTATTTGCATATTATCCTTCCTATAATATTATTATATATGTATTATTAATAACAAAAACATCATTAAAAAGTGTTCATTCATATATAATTATTATTATAAAAATATTATAAAATATGTATTTATATTATGATCAAAAACATTTATATATATTTATTTGTATATTATCCTTCCTATAATATTATTATATATGTATTATTAATAACAAAAACATCATTAAAAAGTGTTCATTCATATATAATTATTTTTATATAAAAATTATAAAATATGTATTTATATTATGATAAGAAAAACCTGTCAATATTTATTTGCATATTATTGTTTCTATAATATTATTATATTTGTATTATTAATTACAAAAACATTACTAAAAAGTGTTCATTCATATATAATTATTATTATAAAAAACGAAAAATATGTATTTATATTATGATAAAAAAAACCTGTCAATATTTAATTGCATATTATCCTTCCTATAATATTATTATATATGTATTATTAATTACAAAAACATCTTTAAAAAGTGTTCATGCATATATAATTATTTTTATATAAAAATTTTAAAATATGTATTTATATTATGATAAAAAAACCTGTCAATATTTAATTGCATATTATCCTTACTATAATATTAATATATATGTATTATTATTATTAAAAACATTATTAAAAAGTGTTCATTCATATATAATTATAATTAAAAAAATATTATAAAATATGTATTTATATTATGATCAAAAACATTTATATATATTTATTTGTATATTATCCTTCCTATAATATTATTATATATGTATTATTCATAACAAAAACATTATTAAAAAGTGTTCATTCATATATAATTAAAATTATAAAAAAACTTTAAACTATGTATTTATATTATGATCAAAAAAACCTGTCAATATTTATTTGCATATTATCGTTTCTATAATATTATTATATTTGTATTATTAATTACAAAAACATTACTAAAAAGTGTTCATTCATATATTAATTATAATTATAAAAATATTATAAAATATGTATTTATATTATAATCAAAAACATTTATATATATTTATTTGTATAAAATCCTTCCTATAATATTATTATATATGTATTATTAATAACAAAAACATTATTAAAAAGTGTTCCTTCATATATAATTATTATTATAAAAATATTATAAAATATGTATTTATATTATGATCAAAAACATTTATATATATTTATTTGTATATTATCCTTCCTATAATATTATTATATATGTATTATTCATAACAAAAACATTATTAAAAAGTGTTCATTCATATATAATTATAATTATAAAAAAACTTTAAACTATGTATTTATATTATGATCAAAAAAACCTGTCAATATTTATTTGCATATTATCGTTTCTATAATATTATTATATTTGTATTATTAATTACAAAAACATTACTAAAAAGTGTTCATTCATATATAATTATTATTATAAAAAACTTTAAAATATGTATTTATATTATGATAAAAAAAACCTGTGAATATTTATTTGCATATTATCCTTCCTATAATATTATTATATATGTATTATTAATTACAAAAACATCATTAAAAAGTGTTCATTCATATATAATTTTTTTTATATAAAAATTTTAAAATATGTATTTATATTATAATAAAAAAAACCTGTCAATATTTAATTGCATATTATCCTGACTATAATATTAATATATATGTATTATTATTATTAAAACATTATTAAAAAGTGTTCATTCATATATAATTATAATTATAAAAATATTATAAAATATGTATTTATATTATGATCAAAAACATTTATATATATTTATTTGTATATTATCCTTCCTATAATATTATTATATATGTATTATTAATAACAAAAACATTATTAAAAAGTGTTCATTCATATATAATTATTATTATAAAAATATTATAAAATATGTATTTGTATTATGATCAAAAACATTTATATATATTTATTTGTATATTAGCCTTCCTATTATATTATTATATATGTATTATTAATAACAAAAACATTATTAAAAAGGGTTCATTCATATATAATTATTATTATAAAAATATTATAAAATATGTATTTATATTATGATCAAAAACATTTATATATATTTATTTGTATATTATCCTTACTATAATTTTATTATATATGTATTATTCATAACAAAAACATTATTAAAAAGTGTTCATTCATATATAATTATAATTAAAAAAAAACTTTAAACTATGTATTTATATTATGATCAACAAAACCTGTCAATATTTATTTGCATATTATCGTTTTTATAATATTATTATATTTGTATTATTAATTACAAAAACATTACTAAAAAGTGTTCATTCATATATAATTATTAATATAAAAAAACTTTAAAATATGTATTTATATTATGATAAAAAAAACCTGTGAATATTTATTTGCATATTATCCTTCCTATAATATTATTATATATGTATTATTAATTACAAAAACATCATTAAAAAGTGTTCATTCATATATAATTATTTTTATATAAAAATTTTAAAATATGTATTCATATTATGATAAAAAAACCTGTCAATATTTAATTGCGTATTATCCTTACTATAATATTAATATATATGTATTATTATTATTAAAAACATTATTAAAAAGTGTTCATTCATATATAATTATAATTATAAAAATATTATAAAATATGTATTTATATTATGATCAAAAACATTTATATATATTTATTTGTATATTATCCTTCCTATAATATTATTATATATGTATTATTAATAACAAAAACATTATTAAAAAGTGTTCATTCATATATAATTATTATTATAAAAATATTATAAAATATGTATTTATATTATGATCAAAAACATTTATATATATTTATTTGTATATTATCCTTCCTATAATATAATTATATATGTATTATTAATAACAAAAACATTATTCAAAAGTGTTCATTCATATATAATTATAATTATAAAAAAACTTTAAACTATGTATTTATATTATGATAAAAAAAACCTGTCAATATTTATTTGCATATTATCGTTTCTATAATATTATTATATTTGTATTATTAATTACAAAAACATTATTAAAAAGTGTTCATTCATATATAATTATTATTATAAAAAAACTTTAAACTATGTATTTTTATTATGATCAAAAAAACCTGTCAATATTTATTTGCATATTATCGTTTCTATAATATTATTATATTTGTATTATTAATTACAAAAACATTACTAAAAAGTGTTCATTCATATATTATTATTATTATAAAAAACTTTAAAATATGTATTTATATTATGATAAAAAAACCTGTGAATATTTATTTGCATATTATCCTTCCTATAATATTATTATATATGTACTATTAATAACAAAAACATTATTAAAAAGTGTTCATTCATATATAATTATTATTATAAAAATATTATAAAATATGTATTTATATTATGATCAAAAACATTTATATATATTTATTTGTATATTATCCTTCCTATAATATTATTATATATGTATTATTAATAACAAAAACATCATTAAAAAGTGTTCATTCATATATAATTATTTTTATATAAAAATTTTAAAATATGTATTTATATTATGATAAAAAAAAACCTGTCAATATTTAATTGCATATTATCCTTACTATAATATTAATATATATGTATTATTATTATTAAAAACATTATTAAAAAGTGTTCATTCATATATAATTATAATTATAAAAATATTATAAAATATGTATTTATATTATGATCAAAAACATTTATATATATTTATTTGTATATTATCCTTCCTATAATATTATTATATATGTATTATTCATAACAAAAACATTATTAAAAAGTGTTCATTCATATATAATTATAATTATAAAAAAACTTTAAACTATGTATTTATATTATGATCAAAAAGACCTGTCAATATTTATTTTCATATTATCGTTTCTCTAATATTATTATATTTGTATTATTAATTACAAAAACATTACTAAAAAGTGTTCATTCATATATAATTATTATTATAAAAAACTTTAAAATATGTATTTATATTATGATAAAAAAAACCTGTGAATATTTATTTGCATATTATCCTTCTTATAATATTATATATAATAATAATTATATATGAATGAACACATATGTATTTATATTATGATCAAAAACATTTATATATATTTATTTGCATATTATCGTTTCTATAATATTATTATATTTGTATTATTAATTACAAAAACATTACTAAAAAGTGTTCATTCATAATTATTATTATAAAAAACATTTTTATATATTTATTTGTATATTATCCTTCCTATAATATTATTATATATGTATTAATCATAACAAAAACATTATTAAAAAGTGTTCATTCATATATAATTATAATTATAAAAAAACTTTAAACTATGTATTTATATTATGATCAAAAAAACCTGTCAATATTTATTTTCATATTATCGTTTCTATAATATTATTATATTTGTATTATTAATTACAAAAACATTACTAAAAAGTGTTCATTCATATATAATTATTATTATAAAAAAGCTTTAAATATGTATTTATATTATGATAAAAAAAAACTGTGAATATTTATTTTCATATTATCGTTTCTATAATATTATTATATTTGTATTATTAATTACAAAAACATTACTAAAAAGTGTTCATTCATATATAATTATTATTATAAAAAAGCTTTAAATATGTATTTATATTATGATAAAAAAAACTGTGAATATTTATTTGCATATTATCCTTCCTATAATATTATTATATATGTATTATTAATAACAAAAACATTATTAAAAAGTGTTCATTCATATATAATTATTATTATAAAAATATTATAAAATATGTATTTTTATTATGATCAAAAACATTTATATATATTTATTTGTATATTATCCTTCCTATAATATTATTATATATGTATTATTCATAACAAAAACATTATTAAAAAGTGTTCATTCATATATTATTATTATTATAAAAATATTATAAAATATGTATTTGTATTATGATCAAAAACATTTATATATATTTATTTGTATATTAGCCTTCCTATAATATTATTATATATGTATTATTCATAACAAAAACATTATTAAAAAGTGTTCATTCATATATAATTATAATTATAAAAAAACTTTAAACTATGTATTTATATTATGATAAAAAAAAACCTGTCAATATTTATTTGCATATTATCGTTTCTATAATATTATTATATTTGTATTATTAATTACAAAAACATTACTAAAAAGTGTTCATTCATATATTATTATTATTATAAAAAACTTTAAAATATGTATTTATATTATGATAAAAAAACCTGTGAATATTTATTTGCATATTATCCTTCCTATAATATTATTATATATGTATTATTAATAACAAAAACATTATTAAAAAGTGTTCATTCATATATAATTATTATTATAAAAATATTATAAAATATGTATTTTTATTATGATCAAAAACATTTATATATATTTATTTGTATATTATCCTTCCTATAATATTAGTATATATGTATTATTAATAACAAAAACATTATTCAAAAGTGTTCATTCATATATAATTATTATTATAAAAATATTATAAAATATGTATTTATATTATGATCAAAAACATTTATATATATTTATTTGTATATTATCCTTCCTATAATATTATTATATATGTATTATTAATAACAAAAACATCATTAAAAAGTGTTCATTCATATATAATTATTTTTATATAAAAATTTTAAAATATGTATTTATATTATGATAAAAAAACCTGTCAATATTTAATTGCATATTATCCTTACTATAATATTAATATATATGTATTATTATTATTAAAAACATTATTAAAAAGTGTTCATTCATATATAATTATAATTATAAAAATATTATAAAATATGTATTTATATTATGATCAAAAACATTTATATATATTTATTTGTATATTATCCTTCCTATAATATTATTATATATGTATTATTCATAACAAAAACATTATTAAAAAGTGTTCATTCATATATAATTATAATTATAAAAAAACTTTAAACTATGTATTTATATTATGATCAAAAAGACCTGTCAATATTTATTTTCATATTATCGTTTCTCTAATATTATTATATTTGTATTATTAATTACAAAAACATTACTAAAAAGTGTTCATTCATATATAATTATTATTATAAAAAACATTTTTATATATTTATTTGTATATTATCCTTCCTATAATATTATTATATATGTATTATTCATAACAAAAACATTATTAAAAAGTGTTCATTCATATATAATTATAATTATAAAAAAACTTTAAACTATGTATTTATATTATGATCAAAAAAACCTGTCAATATTTATTTTCATATTATCGTTTCTATAATATTATTATATTTGTATTATTAATTACAAAAACATTACTAAAAAGTGTTCATTCATATATAATTATTATTATAAAAAAGCTTTAAATATGTATTTATATTATGATAAAAAAAACTGTGAATATTTATTTTCATATTATCGTTTCTATAATATTATTATATTTGTATTATTAATTACAAACACATTACTAAAAAGTGTTCATTCATATATAATTATTATTATAAAAAAGCTTTAAATATGTATTTATATTATGATAAAAAAAAACTGTGAATATTTATTTGCATATTATCCTTCCTATAATATTATTATATATGTATTATTAATAACAAAAACATTATTAAAAAGTGTTCATTCATATATAATTATTATTATAAAAATATTATAAAATATGTATTTTTATTATGATCAAAAACATTTATATATATTTATTTGTATATTATCCTTCCTATAATATTATTATATATGTATTATTCATAACAAAAACATTATTAAAAAGTGTTCATTCATATATTATTATTATTATAAAAATATTATAAAATATGTATTTATATTATGATCAAAAACATTTATATATATTTATTTGTATATTATCGTTTCTATAATATTATTATATTTGTATTATTAATTACAAAAACATTACTAAAAAGTTTTCATTCATATATAATTATTATTATAAAAAACATTTTTATATATTTATTTGTATATTATCCTTCCTATAATATTATTATATATGTATTATTCATAACAAAAACATTATTAAAAAGTGTTCATTCATATATAATTATAATTATAAAAAAACTTTAAACTATGTATTTATATTATGATCAAAAAAACCTGTCAATATTTATTTTCATATTATCGTTTCTATAATATTATTATATTTGTATTATTAATTACAAAAACATTACTAAAAAGTGTTCATTCATATATAATTATTATTATAAAAAAGCTTTAAATATGTATTTATATTATGATAAAAAAAAAACTGTGAATATTTATTTGCATATTATCCTTCCTATAATATTATTATATATGTATTATTAATTACAAAAACATCATTAAAAAGTGTTCATTCATATATAATTATTATTATAAAAATATTATAAAATATGTATTTATATTATGATCAAAAACATTTATATACCTATATTTATTTGTATATTATCCTTCCTATAATATTATTATATATGTATTATTAATAACAAAAACATTATTAAAAAGTGTTCATTCATATATAATTATTATTATAAAAATATTATAAAATATGTATTTTTATTATGATCAAAAACATTTATATATATTTATTTGTATATTATCCTTCCTATAATATTATTATATATGTATTATTCATAACAAAAACATTATTAAAAAGTGTTCATTCATATATTATTATTATTATAAAAATATTATAAAATATGTATTTATATTATGATCAAAAACATTTATATATATTTATTTGTATATTATCCTTCCTATAATATTATTATATATGTATTATTCATAACAAAAACATTATTAAAAAGTGTTCATTCATATATAATTATAATTATAAAAAAACTTTAAACTATGTATTTATATTATGATCAAAAAAAACCTGTCAATATTTATTTGCATATTATCGTTTCTATAATATTATTATATTTGTATTATTAATTACAAAAACATTACTAAAAAGTGTTCATTCATATATTATTATTATTATAAAAAACTTTAAAATATGTATTTATATTATGATAAAAAAACCTGTGAATATTTATTTGCATATTATCCTTCCTATAATATTATTATATATGTATTATTAATAACAAAAACATTATTAAAAAGTGTTCATTCATATATAATTATTATTATAAAAATATTATAAAATATGTATTTTTATTATGATCAAAAACATTTATATATATTTATTTGTATATTATCCTTCCTATAATATTAGTATATATGTATTATTAATAACAAAAACATTATTCAAAAGTGTTCATTCATATATAATTATTATTATAAAAATATTATAAAATATGTATTTATATTATGATCAAAAACATTTATATATATTTATTTGTATATTATCCTTCCTATAATATTATTATATATGTATTATTAATAACAAAAACATCATTAAAAAGTGTTCATTCATATATAATTATTTTTATATAAAAATTTTAAAATATGTATTTATATTATGATAAAAAAACCTGTCAATATTTAATTGCATATTATCCTTACTATAATATTAATATATATGTATTATTATTATTAAAAACATTATTAAAAAGTGTTCATTCATATATAATTATAATTATAAAAATATTATAAAATATGTATTTATATTATGATCAAAAACATTTATATATATTTATTTGTATATTATCCTTCCTATAATATTATTATATATGTATTATTCATAACAAAAACATTATTAAAAAGTGTTCATTCATATATAATTATAATTATAAAAAAACTTTAAACTTTGTATTTATATTATGATCAAAAAGACCTGTCAATATTTATTTTCATATTATCGTTTCTCTAATATTATTATATTTGTATTATTAATTACAAAAACATTACTAAAAAGTGTTCATTCATATATAATTATTATTATAAAAAACATTTTTATATATTTATTTGTATATTATCCTTCCTATAATATTATTATATATGTATTATTCATAACAAAAACATTATTAAAAAGTGTTTATTCATATATAATTATAATTATAAAAAAACTTTAAACTATGTATTTATATTATGATCAAAAAAACCTGTCAATATTTATTTTCATATTATCGTTTCTATAATATTATTATATTTGTATTATTAATTACAAAAACATTACTAAAAAGTGTTCATTCATATATAATTATTATTATAAAAAAGCTTTAAATATGTATTTATATTATGATAAAAAAAACTGTGAATATTTATTTTCATATTATCGTTTCTATAATATTATTATATTTGTATTATTAATTACAAACACATTACTAAAAAGTGTTCATTCATATATAATTATTATTATAAAAAAGCTTTAAATATGTATTTATATTATGATAAAAAAAAACTGTGAATATTTATTTGCATATTATCCTTCCTATAATATTATTATATATGTATTATTAATAACAAAAACATTATTAAAAAGTGTTCATTCATATATAATTATTATTATAAAAATATTATAAAATATGTATTTTTATTATGATCAAAAACATTTATATATATTTATTTGTATATTATCCTTCCTATAATATTATTATATATGTATTATTCATAACAAAAACATTATTAAAAAGTGTTCATTCATATATTATTATTATTATAAAAATATTATAAAATATGTATTTATATTATGATCAAAAACATTTATATATATTTATTTGTATATTATCGTTTCTATAATATTATTATATTTGTATTATTAATTACAAAAACATTACTAAAAAGTGTTCATTCATATATAATTATTATTATAAAAAACATTTTTATATATTTATTTGTATATTATCCTTCCTATAATATTATTATATATGTATTATTCATAACAAAAACATTATTAAAAAGTGTTCATTCATATATAATTATAATTATAAAAAAACTTTAAACTATGTATTTATATTATGATCAAAAAAACCTGTCAATATTTATTTTCATATTATCGTTTCTATAATATTATTATATTTGTATTATTAATTACAAAAACATTACTAAAAAGTGTTCATTCATATATAATTATTATTATAAAAAAGCTTTAAATATGTATTTATATTATGATAAAAAAAACTGTGAATATTTATTTGCATATTATCCTTCCTATAATATTATTATATATGTATTATTAATTACAAAAACATCATTAAAAAGTGTTCATTCATATATAATTATTATTATAAAAATATTATAAAATATGTATTTATATTATGATCAAAAACATTTATATACCTATATTTATTTGTATATTATCCTTCCTATAATATTATTATATATGTATTATTAATAACAAAAACATTATTAAAAAGTGTTCATTCATATATAATTATTATTATAAAAATATTATAAAATATGTATTTTTATTATGATCAAAAACATTTATATATATTTATTTGTATATTATCCTTCCTATAATATTATTATATATGTATTATTCATAACAAAAACATTATTAAAAAGTGTTCATTCATATATTATTATTATTATAAAAATATTATAAAATATGTATTTATATTATGATCAAAAACATTTATATATATTTATTTGTATATTATCCTTCCTATAATATTATTATATATGTATTATTCATAACAAAAACATTATTAAAAAGTGTTCATTCATATATAATTATAATTATAAAAAAACTTTAAACTATGTATTTATATTATGATCAAAAAAAACCTGTCAATATTTATTTGCATATTATCGTTTCTATAATATTATTATATTTGTATTATTAATTACAAAAACATTACTAAAAAGTGTTCATTCATATATTATTATTATTATAAAAAACTTTAAAATATGTATTTATATTATGATAAAAAAACCTGTGAATATTTATTTGCATATTATCCTTCCTATAATATTATTATATATGTATTATTAATAACAAAAACATTATTAAAAAGTGTTCATTCATATATAATTATTATTATAAAAATATTATAAAATATGTATTTTTATTATGATCAAAAACATTTATATATATTTATTTGTATATTATCCTTCCTATAATATTAGTATATATGTATTATTAATAACAAAAACATTATTCAAAAGTGTTCATTCATATATAATTATTATTATAAAAATATTATAAAATATGTATTTATATTATGATCAAAAACATTTATATATATTTATTTGTATATTATCCTTCCTATAATATTATTATATATGTATTATTCATAACAAAAACATTATTAAAAAGTGTTCATTCATATATAATTATAATTATAAAAAAACTTTAAACTATGTATTTATATTATGATCAAAAAAACCTGTCAATATTTATTTTCATATTATCGTTTCTATAATATTATTATATTTGTATTATTAATTACAAAAACATTACTAAAAAGTGTTCATTCATATATAATTATTATTATAAAAAACTTTAAAATATGTATTTATATTATGATAAAAAAAACCTGTGAATATTTATTTGCATATTATCCTTCCTATAATATTATTATATATGTATTATTAATAACAAAAACATTATTAAAAAGTGTTCATTCATATATAATTATTATTATAAAAATATTATAAAATATGTTTTTATATTATGATCAAAAACATTTATATATATTTATTTGTATATTATCCTTCCTATAATATTATTATATATGTATTATTCATAACAAAAACATTATTAAAAAGTGTTCATTCATATATTATTATTATTATAAAAATATTATAAAATATGTATTTATATTATGATCAAAAACATTTATATATATTTATTTGTATATTATCCTTCCTATAATATTATTATATATGTATTATTCATAACAAAAACATTATTAAAAAGTGTTCATTCATATATAATTATAATTATAAAAAAACTTTAAACTATGTATTTATATTATGATCAAAAAAACCTGTCAATATTTATTTGCATATTATCGTTTCTATAATATTATTATATTTGTATTATTAATTACAAAAACATTACTAAAAAGTGTTCATTCATATATAATTATTATTATAAAAAAACTTTAAACTATGTATTTATATTATGATCAAAAAAACCTGTCAATATTTATTTGCATATTATCGTTTCTATAATATTATTATATTTGTATTATTAATTACAAAAACATTACTAAAAAGTGTTCATTCATATATAATTATTATTATAAAAAACTTTAAAATATGTATTTATATTATGATAAAAAAACCTGTGAATATTTATTTGCATATTATCCTTCCTATAATATTATTATATATGTATTATTAATAACAAAAACATTATTAAAAAGTGTTCATTCATATATAATTATTATTATAAAAATATTATAAAATATGTATTTATATTATGATCAAAAACATTTATATATATTTATTTGTATATTATCCTTCCTATAATATTATTATATATGTATTATTAATAACAAAAACATTATTCAAAAGTGTTCATTCATATATAATTATTATTATAAAAATATTATAAAATATGTATTTATATTATGATCAAAAACATTTATATATATTTATTTGTATATTATCCTTCCTATAATATTATTATATATGTATTATTAATAACAAAAACATCATTAAAAAGTGTTCATTCATATATAATTATTTTTATATAAAAATTATAAAATATGTATTTATATTATGATAAAAAAAACCTGTCAATATTTAATTGCATATTATCCTTACTATAATATTAATATATATGTATTATTATTATTAAAAACATTATTAAAAAGTGTTCATTCATATATAATTATAATTATAAAAATATTATAAAATATGTATTTATATTATGATCAAAAACATTTTTATATATTTATTTGTATATTATCCTTCCTATAATATTATTATATATGTATTATTCATAACAAAAACATTATTAAAAAGTGTTCATTCATATATAATTATAATTATAAAAAAACTTTAAACTATGTATTTATATTATGATCAAAAAAACTTGTCAATATTTATTTGCATATTATTGTTTCTATAATATTATTATATTTGTATTATTATTTACAAAAACATTACTAAAAAGTGTTCATTCATATATAATTATTATTATAAAAAACTTTAAAATATGTATTTATATTATGATAAAAAAAACCTGTCAATATTTAATTGCATATTATCCTTCCTATAATATTAATATATATGTATTATTATTATTAAAAACATTATTAAAAAGTGTTCATTCATATATAATTATAATTATAAAAATATTATAAAATATGTATTTATATTATGATCAAAAACATTTATATATATTTATTTGTATATTATCCTTCCTATAATATTATTATATATGTATTATTAATAACAAAAACATCATTAAAAAGTGTTCATTCATATATAATTATTTTTATATAAAAATTTTAAAATATGTATTTATATTATGATAAAAAAAACCTGTCAATATTTAATTGCATATTATCCTTACTATAATATTAATATATATGTATTATTATTATTAAAAACATTATTAAAAAGTGTTCATTCATATATAATTATAATTATAAAAATATTATAAAATATGTATTTATATTATGATCAAAAACATTTATATATATTTATTTGTATATTATCCTTCCTATAATATTATTATATATGTATTATTCATAACAAAAACATTATTAAAAAGTGTTCATTCATATATAATTATAATTATAAAAAAACTTTAAACTATGTATTTATATTGTGATCAAAAAAACCTGTCAATATTTATTTGCATATTATCGTTTCTATAATATTATTATATTTGTATTATTAATTACAAAAACATTACTAAAAAGTGTTCATTCATATATAATTATTATTAAAAAAAACTTTAAACTATGTATTTATATTATGATCAAAAAAACCTGTCAATATTTATTTGCATATTATTACAAAAAATATTATTACAAAAACATTACTAAAAAGTGTTCATTCATATATTATTATTATTATAAAAAACTTTAAAATATGTATTTATATTATGATAAAAAAACCTGTGAATATTTATTTGCATATTATCCTTCCTATAATATTATTATATATGTATTATTAATAACAAAAACATTATTAAAAAGTGTTCATTCATATATAATTATTATTATAAAAATATTATAAAATATGTATTTATATTATGATCAAAAACATTTATATATATTTATTTGTATATTATCCTTCCTAAAATATTATTATATATGTATTATTAATAACAAAAACATTATTTAAAAGTGTTCATTCATATATAATTATAATTATAAAAAAACTTTAAACTATATATTTATATTATGATCAAAAAAACCTGTCAATATTTATTTGCATATTATCGTTTCTATAATATTATTATATTTGTATTATTAATTACAAAAACATTACTAAAAAGTGTTCATTCATATATAATTATTATTATAAAAAAACTTTAAACTATGTATTTATATTATGATCAAAAAAACCTTTCAATATTTATTTCCATATTATCGTTTCTATAATATTATTATATTTGGATTATTAATTACAAAAAAATTACTAAAAAGTGTTCATTCATATATTATTATTATTATAAAAAACTTTAAAATATGTATTTATATTATGATAAAAAAACCTGTGAATATTTATTTGCATATTATTCTTCCTATAATATTATTATATATGTATTATTAATAACAAAAACTTTATTAAAAAGTGTTCATTCATATATAATTATTATTATAAAAATATTATAAAATATGTATTTATATTATGATCAAAAACATTTATATATATTTATTTGTATATTATCCTTCCTATAATATTATTATATATATATTATTAATAACAAAAACATTATTCAAAAGTGTTCATTCATATATAATTATTATTATAAAAATATTATAAAATATGTATTTATATTATGATCAAAAACATTTATATATATTTATTTGTATATTATCCTTCCTATAATATTATTATATATGTATGATTAATAACAAAAACATCATTAAAAAGTGTTCATTCATATATAATTATTTTTATATAAAAATTTTAAAATATGTATTTATATTATGATAAAAAAAACCTGTCAATATTTAATTGCATATTATCCTTACTATAATATTAATATATATGTATTATTATTATTAAAAACATTATTAAAAAGTGTTCATTCATATATAATTATAATTATAAAAATATTATAAAATATGTATTTATATTATGATCAAAAACATTTATATATATTTATTTGTATATTATCCTTCCTATAATATTATTATATATGTATTATTAATAACAAAAACATTATTAAAAAGTGTTCATTCATATATAATTATTATTATAAAAATATTATAAAATATGTATTTATATTATGATCAAAAACATTTATATATATTTATTTGTATATTATTCTTCCTATAATATTATTATATATGTATTATTAATAACAAAAACATTATTAAAAAGTGTTCATTCATATATTATTATTATTATAAAAATATTATAAAATATGTATTTATATTATGATCAAAAACATTTATATATATTTATTTGTATATTATCCTTCCTATAATAATATTATATATGTATTATTAATAACAAAAACATTATTAAAAAGTGTTCATTCATATATAATTAGTATTATAAAAATATTATAAAATATGTATTTATATTATGATCAAAAACATTTATATATATTTATTTGTATATTATCCTTCCTATAATATTATTATATATGTATTATTAATAACAAAAACATTATTAAAAAGTGTTCATTCATATATTATTATTATTATAAAAATATTATAAAATATGTATTTATATTATGATCAAAAACATTTATATATATTTATTTGTATATTATCCTTTCTATAATATTATTATATATGTATTATTCATAACAAAAACATTATTAAAAAGTGTTCATTCATATATAATTATAATTATAAAAAAACTTTAAACTATGTATTTATATTATGATCAAAAAACCTGTCAATATTTATTTGCATATTATCGTTTCTATAATATTATTATATTTGTATTATTAATTACAAAAACATTACTAAAAAGTGTTCATTCATATATAATTATTATTATAAAAAAACTTTAAACTATGTATTTATATTATGTTCAAAAAAACCTGTCAATATCTATTTGCATATTATCGTTTCTATAATATTATTATATTTGTATTATTAATTACAAAAACATTACTAAAAAGTGTTCATTCATATATAATTATTATTATAAAAAACTTTAAAATATGTATTTATATTATGATAAAAAAAACTGTGAATATTTATTTGCATATTATCCTTCCTATAATATTATTATATATGTATTATTAATTACAAAAACATCATTAAAAAGTGTTCATTCATATATAATTATTATTATAAAAATATTATAAAATATGTATTTATGATCAAAAACATTTATATATATTTATTTGTATATTATCCTTCCTATAATATTATTATATATGTATTATTAATAACAAAAACATTATTCAAAAGTGTTCATTCATATAAAATTATTATTATAAAAATATTATAAAATATGTATTTATATTATGATCAAAAACATTTATATATATTTGTTTGTATATTATCCTTCCTATAATATTATTATATATGTATTATTAATAACAAAAACATCATTAAAAAGTGTTCATTCATATATAATTATTTTTATATAAAAATTTTAAAATATGTATTTATATTATGAAAAAAAAACCTGTCAATATTTAATTGCATATTATCCTTACTATAATATTAATATATATGTATTATTATTATTAAAAACATTATTAAAAAGTGTTCATTCATATATAATTATAATTATAAAAATATTATAAAATATGTATTTATATTATGATCAAAAACATTTATATATATTTATTTGTATATTATCCTTCCTATAATATTATTATATATGTATTATTAATAACAAAAACATTATTAAAAAGTGTTCATTCATATATAATTATTATTATTAAAATATTATAAAATATGTATTTATATTATGATCAAAAACATTTATATATATTTATTTGTATATTATCCTTCCTATAATATTATTATATATGTATTATTCATAACAAAAACATTATTAAAAAGTGTTCATTCATATATAATTATTATTATAAAAATATTATAAAATATGTATTTATATTATGATCAAAAACATTTATATATATTTATTTGTATATTATCCTTCCTATAATATTATTATATATGTATTATTCATAACAAAAACATTATTAAAAAGTGTTCATTCATATATAATTATAATTATAAAAAAACTTTAAACTATGTATTTATATTATGATCAAAAAAACCTGTCAATATTTATTTGCATATTATCGTTTCTATAATATTATTATATTTGTATTATTAATTACAAAAACATTACTAAAATGTGTTCATTCATATATAATTATTATTATAAAAAAACTTTAAACTATGTATTTATATTATGATCAAAAAAACCTTTCAATATTTATTTCCATATTATCGTTTCTATAATATTATTATATTTGGATAATTAATTACAAAAAAATTACTAAAAAGTGTTCATTCATATATTATTATTATTATAAAAAACTTTAAAATATGTATTTATATTATGATAAAAAAACCTGTGAATATTTATTTGCATATTATTCTTCCTATAATATTATTATATATGTATTATTAATAACAAAAACTTTATTAAAAAGTGTTCATTCATATATAATTATTATTATAAAAATATTATAAAATATGTATTTATATTATGATCAAAAACATTTATATATATTTATTTGTATATTATCCTTCCTATAATATTATTATATATATATTATTAATAACAAAAACATTATTCAAAAGTGTTCATTCATATATAATTATTATTATAAAAATATTATAAAATATGTATTTATATTATGATCAAAAACATTTATATATATTTATTTGTATATTATCCTTTCTATAATATTATTATATATGTATTATTAATAACAAAAACATCATTAAAAAGTGTTCATTCATATATAATTATTTTTATATAAAAATTTTAAAATATGTATTTATATTATGATAAAAAAAACCTGTCAATATTTAATTGCATATTATCCTTACTATAATATTAATATATATGTATTATTATTATTAAAAACATTATTAAAAAGTGTTCATTCATATATAATTATAATTATAAAAATATTATAAAATATGTATTTATATTATGATCAAAAACATTTATATATATTTATTTGTATATTATCCTTCCTATAATATTATTATATATGTATTATTAATAACAAAAACATTATTAAAAAGTGTTCATTCATATATAATTATTATTATAAAAATATTATAAAAAATGTATTTATATTATGATCAAAAACATTTATATATATTTATTTGTATATTATTCTTCCTATAATATTATTATATATGTATTATTAATAACAAAAACATTATTAAAAAGTGTTCATTCATATATAATTATAATTATAAAAATATTATAAAATATGTATTTATATTATGATCAAAAACATTTATATATATTTATTTGTATATTATCCTTCCTATAATATTATTATATATGTATTATTAATAACAAAAACATTATTAAAAAGTGTTCATTCATATATAATTATTATTATAAAAATATTATAAAATATGTATTTATATTATGATCAAAAACATTTATATATATTTATTTGTATATTATCCTTCCTATAATATTATTATATATGTATTATTAATAACAAAAACATTATTAAAAAGTGTTCATTCATATATTATTATTATTATAAAAATATTATAAAATATGTATTTATATTATGATCAAAAACATTTATATATATTTATTTGTATATTATCCTTTCTATAATATTATTATATATGTATTATTCATAACAAAAACATTATTAAAAAGTGTTCATTCATATATAATTATAAAAAAACTTTAAACTATGTATTTATATTATGATCAAAAAACCTGTCAATATTTATTTGCATATTATCGTTTCTATAATATTATTATATTTGTATTATTAATTACAAAAACATTACTAAAAAGTGTTCATTCATATATAATTATTATTATAAAAAAACTTTAAACTATGTATTTATATTATGTTCAAAAAAACCTGTCAATATCTATTTGCATATTATCGTTTCTATAATATTATTATATTTGTATTATTAATTACAAAAACATTACTAAAAAGTGTTCATTCATATATAATAATTATTATAAAAAACTTTAAAATATGTATTTATATTATGATAAAAAAAAACTGTGAATATTTATTTGCATATTATCCTTCCTATAATATTATTATATATGTATTATTAATTACAAAAACATCATTAAAAAGTGTTCATTCATATATAATTATTATTATAAAAATATTATAAAATATGTATTTAAATTATGATCAAAAACATTTATATATATTTATTTGTATATTATCCTTCCTATAATATTATTATATATGTATTATTAATAACAAAAACATTATTCAAAAGTGTTCATTCATATAAAATTATTATTATAAAAATATTATAAAATATGTATTTATATTATGATCAAAAACATTTATATATATTTGTTTGTATATTATCCTTCCTATAATATTATTATATATGTATTATTAATAACAAAAACATCATTAAAAAGTGTTCATTCATATATAATTATTTTTATATAAAAATTTTAAAATATGTATTTATATTATGAAAAAAAAACCTGTCAATATTTAATTGCATATTATCCTTACTATAATATTAATATATATGTATTATTATTATTAAAAACATTATTAAAAAGTGTTCATTCATATATAATTATAATTATAAAAATATTATAAAATATGTATTTATATTATGATCAAAAACATTTATATATATTTATTTGTATATTATCCTTCCTATAATATTATTATATATGTATTATTAATAACAAAAACATTATTAAAAAGTGTTCATTCATATATAATTATTATTATTAAAATATTATAAAATATGTATTTATATTATGATCAAAAACATTTATATATATTTATTTGTATATTATCCTTCCTATAATATTATTATATATGTATTATTCATAACAAAAACATTATTAAAAAGTGTTCATTCATATATAATTATTATTATAAAAAAACTTTAAACTATGTATTTATATTATGATCAAAAAAACCTGTCAATATTTATTTGCATATTATCGTTTCTATAATATTATTATATTTGTATTATTAATTACAAAAACATTACTAAAAAGTGTTCATTCATATATAATTATTATTATAAAAAAACTTTAAACTATGTATTTATATTATGATCAAAAAAACCTTTCAATATTTATTTCCATATTATCGTTTCTATAATATTATTATATTTGGATAATTAATTACAAAAAAAATTACTAAAAAGTGTTCATTCATATATTATTATTATTATAAAAAACTTTAAAATATGTATTTATATTATGATAAAAAAACCTGTGAATATTTATTTGCATATTATTCTTCCTATAATATTATTATATATGTATTATTAATAACAAAAACTTTATTAAAAAGTGTTCATTCATATATAATTATTATTATAAAAATATTATAAAATATGTATTTATATTATGATCAAAAACATTTATATATATTTATTTGTATATTATCCTTCCTATAATATTATTATATATATATTATTAATAACAAAAACATTATTCAAAAGTGTTCATTCATATATAATTATTATTATAAAAATATTATAAAATATGTATTTATATTATGATCAAAAACATTTATATATATTTATTTGTATATTATCCTTTCTATAATATTATTATATATGTATTATTAATAACAAAAACATCATTAAAAAGTGTTCATTCATATATAATTATTTTTATATAAAAATTTTAAAATATGTATTTATATTATGATAAAAAAAACCTGTCAATATTTAATTGCATATTATCCTTACTATAATATTAATATATATGTATTATTATTATTAAAAACATTATTAAAAAGTGTTCATTCATATATAATTATAATTATAAAAATATTATAAAATATGTATTTATATTATGATCAAAAACATTTATATATATTTATTTGTATATTATCCTTCCTATAATATTATTATATATGTATTATTAATAACAAAAACATTATTAAAAAGTGTTCATTCATATATAATTATTATTATAAAAATATTATAAAATATGTATTTATATTATGATCAAAAACATTTATATATATTTATTTGTATATTATTCTTCCTATAATATTATTATATATGTATTATTAATAACAAAAACATTATTAAAAAGTGTTCATTCATATATAATTATAATTATAAAAATATTATAAAATATGTATTTATATTATGATCAAAAACATTTATATATATTTATTTGTATATTATCCTTCCTATAATATTATTATATATGTATTATTAATAACAAAAACATTATTAAAAAGTGTTCATTCATATATAATTAGTATTATAAAAATATTATAAAATATGTATTTATATTATGATCAAAAACATTTATATATATTTATTTGTATATTATCCTTCCTATAATATTATTATATATGTATTATTAATAACAAAAACATTATTAAAAAGTGTTCATTCATATATTATTATTATTATAAAAATATTATAAAATATGTATTTATATTATGATCAAAAACATTTATATATATTTATTTGTATATTATCCTTTCTATAATATTATTATATATGTATTATTCATAACAAAAACATTATTAAAAAGTGTTCATTCATATATAATTATAAAAAAACTTTAAACTATGTATTTATATTATGATCAAAAAACCTGTCAATATTTATTTGCATATTATCGTTTCTATAATATTATTATATTTGTATTATTAATTACAAAAACATTACTAAAAAGTGTTCATTCATATATAATTATTATTATAAAAAAACTTTAAACTATGTATTTATATTATGTTCAAAAAAACCTGTCAATATCTATTTGCATATTATCGTTTCTATAATATTATTATATTTGTATTATTAATTACAAAAACATTACTAAAAAGTGTTCATTCATATATAATTATTATTATAAAAAACTTTAAAATATGTATTTATATTATGATAAAAAAAAACTGTGAATATTTATTTGCATATTATCCTTCCTATAATATTATTATATATGTATTATTAATTACAAAAACATCATTAAAAAGTGTTCATTCATATATAATTATTATTATAAAAATATTATAAATTATGTATTTAAATTATGATCAAAAACATTTATATATATTTATTTGTATATTATCCTTCCTATAATATTATTATATATGTATTATTCATAACAAAAACATTATTCAAAAGTGTTCATTCATATAAAATTATTATTATAAAAATATTATAAAATATGTATTTATATTATGATCAAAAACATTTATATATATTTGTTTGTATATTATCCTTCCTATAATATTATTATATATGTATTATTAATAACAAAAACATCATTAAAAAGTGTTCATTCATATATAATTATTTTTATATAAAAATTTTAAAATATGTATTTATATTATGAAAAAAAAACCTGTCAATATTTAATTGCATATTATCCTTACTATAATATTAATATATATGTATTATTATTATTAAAAACATTATTAAAAAGTGTTCATTCATATATAATTATAATTATAAAAATATTATAAAATATGTATTTATATTATGATCAAAAACATTTATATATATTTATTTGTATATTATCCTTCCTATAATATTATTATATATGTATTGTTAATAACAAAAACATTATTAAAAAGTGTTCATTCATATATAATTATTATTATTAAAATATTATAAAATATGTATTTATATTATGATCAAAAACATTTATATATATTTATTTGTATATTATCCTTCCTATAATATTATTATATATGTATTATTCATAACAAAAACATTATTAAAAAGTGTTCATTCATATATAATTATTATTATAAAAATATTATAAAATATGTATTTATATTATGATCAAAAACATTTATATATATTTATTTGTATATTATCCTTCCTATAATATTATTATATATGTATTATTCATAACAAAAACATTATTAAAAAGTGTTCATTCATATATAATTATAATTATAAAAAAACTTTAAACTATGTATTTATATTATGATCAAAAAAACCTGTCAATATTTATTTGCATATTATCGTTTCTATAATATTATTATATTTGTATTATTAATTACAAAAACATTACTAAAAAGTGTTCATTCATATATAATTATTATTATAAAAAAACTTTAAACTATGTATTTATATTATGATCAAAAAAACCTTTCAATATTTATTTCCATATTATCGTTTCTATAATATTATTATATTTGGATAATTAATTACAAAAAAATTACTAAAAAGTGTTCATTCATATATTATTATTATTATAAAAAACTTTAAAATATGTATTTATATTATGATAAAAAAACCTGTGAATATTTATTTGCATATTATTCTTCCTATAATATTATTATATATGTATTATTAATAACAAAAACTTTATTAAAAAGTGTTCATTCATATATAATTATTATTATAAAAATATTATAAAATATGTATTTATATTATGATCAAAAACATTTATATATATTTATTTGTATATTATCCTTCCTATAATATTATTATATATATATTATTAATAACAAAAACATTATTCAAAAGTGTTCATTCATATATAATTATTATTATAAAAATATTATAAAATATGTATTTATATTATGATCAAAAACATTTATATATATTTATTTGAATATTATCCTTTCTATAATATTATTATATATGTATTATTAATAACAAAAACATCATTAAAAAGTGTTCATTCATATATAATTATTTTTATATAAAAATTTTAAAATATGTATTTATATTATGATAAAAAAAACCTGTCAATATTTAATTGCATATTATCCTTACTATAATATTAATATATATGTATTATTATTATTAAAAACATTATTAAAAAGTGTTCATTCATATATAATTATAATTATAAAAATATTATAAAATATGTATTTATATTATGATCAAAAACATTTATATATATTTATTTGTATATTATCCTTCCTATAATATTATTATATATGTATTATTAATAACAAAAACATTATTAAAAAGTGTTCATTCATATATAATTATTATTATAAAAATATTATAAAATATGTATTTATATTATGATCAAAAACATTTATATATATTAATTTGTATATTATCCTTCCTATAATATTATTATATATGTATTATTCATAACAAAAACATTATTAAAAAGTGTTCATTCATATATAATTATTATTATAAAAATATTATAAAATATGTATTTATATTATGATCAAAAACATTTATATATATTTATTTGTATATTATCCTTCCTATAATATTATTATATATGTATTATTCATAACAAAAACATTATTAAAAAGTGTTCATTCATATATAATTATAATTATAAAAAAACTTTAAACTATGTATTTATATTATGATCAAAAAAACCTGTCAATATTTATTTGCATATTATCGTTTCTATAATATTATTATATTTGTATTATTAATTACAAAAACATTACTAAAAAGTGTTCATTCATATATAATTATTATTATAAAAAAACTTTAAACTATGTATTTATATTAATTAAAAAAACCTTTCAATATTTATTTCCATATTATCGTTTCTATAATATTATTATATTTGGATTATTAATTACAAAAAAATTACTAAAAAGTGTTCATTCATATATTATTATTATTATAAAAAACTTTAAAATATGTATTTATATTATGATAAAAAAACCTGTGAATATTTATTTGCATATTATTCTTCCTATAATATTATTATATATGTATTATTAATAACAAAAACTTTATTAAAAAGTGTTCATTCATATATAATTATTATTATAAAAATATTATAAAATATGTATTTATATTATGATCAAAAACATTTATATATATTTATTTGTATATTATCCTTCCTATAATATTATTATATATATATTATTAATAACAAAAACATTATTCAAAAGTGTTCATTCATATATAATTATTATTATAAAAATATTATAAAATATGTATTTATATTATGATCAAAAACATTTATATATATTTATTTGTATATTATCCTTCCTATAATGCTATTATATATGTATTATTAATAACAAAAACATCATTAAAAAGTGTTCATTTATATATAATTATTTTTATATAAAAATTATAAAATATGTATTTATATTATTATAAAAAAAACCTGTCAATATTTAATTGCTTATTATCCTTACTATAATATTAATATATATGTATTATTATTATTAAAAACATTATTAAAAAGTGTTCATTCATATATAATTATAATTATAAACATATTATAAAATATGTATTTATATTATGATCAAAAACATTTTTATATATTTATTTGTATATTATCCTTCCTATAATATTATTATATATGTATTATTAATAACAAAAACATTATTAAAAAGTGTTCATTCATATATAATTATTATTATAAAAATATTATAAAATATGTATTTATATTATGATCAAAAACATTTATATATATTTATTTGTATATTATCCTTCCTATAATATTATTATATATATATTATTAATAACAAAACATTATTCAAAAGTGTTCATTCATATATAATTATTATTATAAAAATATTATAAAATATGAATTTATATTATGATCAAAAACATTTATATATATTTATTTGTATATTATCCTTCCTATAATATTATTATATATGTATTATTCATAACAAAAACATTATTAAAAAGTGTTCATTCATATATAATTATAATTATAAAAAAACTTTAAACTATGTATTTATATTATGATCAAAAAACCTGTCAATATTTATTTGCATATTATCGTTTCTATAATATTATTATATTTGTATTATTAATTACAAAAACATTACTAAAAAGTGTACATTCATTTATAATTATTATTATAAAAAAACTTTAAACTATGTATTTATATTATGATAAAAAAAACCTTTCAATATTTATTTCCATATTATCGTTTCTATAATATTATTATATTTGGATTATTAATTACAAAAACATTACTAAAAAGTGTTCATTCATATATTATTATTATTATAAAAAACTTTAAAATATGTGTTTATATTATGATAAAAAAACCTGTGAATATTTATTTGCATATTATTCTTCCTATAATATTATTATATATGTATTATTAATAACAAAAACATTATTAAAAAGTGTTCATTCATATATAATTATTATTATAAAAATATTATAAAATATGTATTTATATTATGATCAAAAACATTTATATATATTTATTTGTATATTATCCTTCCTATAATATTATTATATATATATTATTAATAACAAAAACATTATTCAAAAGTGTTCATTCATATATAAATATTATTATAAAAATATTATAAAATATGTATTTATATTATGATCAAAAACATTTATATATATTTATTTGTATATTATCCTTCCTATAATATTATTATATATGTATTATTAATAACAAAAACATCATTAAAAAGTGTTCATTCATATATAATTATTTTTATATAAAAATTATAAAATATGTATTTATATTATTATAAAAAAAACCTGTCAATATTTAATTGCTTATTATCCTTACTATAATATTAATATATATGTATTATTATTATTAAAAACATTATTAAAAAGTGTTCATTCATATATAATTATAATTATAAAAATATTATAAAATATGTATTTATATTATGATCAAAAACATTTTTATATATTTATTTGTATATTATCCTTCCTATAATATTATTATATATGTATTATTCATAACAAAAACATTATTAAAAAGTGTTCATTCATATATAAATATAATTATAAAAAAACTTTAAACTATGTATTTATATTATGATCAAAAAAACCTGTCAATATTTATTTTCATATTATCGTTTCTATAATATTATTATATTTGTATTATTAATTACAAAAACATTACTAAAAAGTGTTCATTCATATATAATTATTATTAAAAAAAAATTTAAAATATGTATTTATATTATGATAAAAAAAACCTGTGAATATTTATTTGCATATTATCCTTCCTATAATATTATTATATATGTATTATTAATTACAAAAACATCATTAAAAAGTGTTCATTCATATATAATTATTTTTATATAAAAATTTTAAAATATGTATTTATATTATGATAAAAAAAACCTGTCAATATTTAATTGCATATTATCCTTACTATAATATTAATATATATGTATTATTATTATTAAAAACATTATTAAAAAGTGTTCATTCATATATAATTATAATTATAAAAATATTATAAAATATGTTTTTATATTATGATCAAAAACATTTATATATATTTATTTGTATATTATCCTTCCTATAATATTATTATATATGTATTATTCATAACAAAAACATTATTAAAAAGTGTTCATTCATATATTATTATAATTATAAAAAAAACTTTAAACTATGTATTTATATTATGATCAAAAAAACCTGTCAATATTTATTTTCATATTATCGTTTCTATAATATTATTATATTTGTATTATTAATTACAAAAACATTACTAAAAAGTGTTCATTCATATATAATTATTATTATAAAAATATTATAAAATATGTATTTATATTATGATAAAAAAAAAACTGTGAATATTTATTTGCATATTATCCTTCCTATAATATTACTATATATGTATTATTAATTACAAAAACATCATTAAAAAGTGTTCATTCATATATAATTATTATTATAAAAATATTATAAAATATGTATTTATATTATGATCAAAAACATTTATATATATTTATTTGTATATTATCCTTCCTATAATATTATTATATATGTATTATTAATAACAAAAACATTATTCAAAAGTATTCATTCATATAAAATTATTATTATAAAAATATTAAAAATATGTATTTATATTATGATCAAAAACATTTATATATATTTATTTGTATATTATCCTTCCTATAATATTATTATATATGTATTATTAATTACAAAAACATCATTAAAAAGTGTTCATTCATATATAATTATTTTTATATAAAAATTTTAAAATATGTATTTATATTATGATAAAAAAACCTGTCAATATTTAATTGCATATTATCCTTACTATAATATTAATATATATGTATTATTATTATTAAAAACATTATTAAAAAGTGTTCATTCATATATAATTATAATTATAAAAATATTATAAAATATGTATTTATATTATGATCAAAAACATTTATATATATTTATTTGTATATTATCCTTCCTATAATATTATTATATATGTATTATTAATAACAAAAACATTATTAAAAAGTGTTCATTCATATATAATTATTATTATAAAAATATTATAAAATATGTATTTATATTATGATCAAAAACATTTATATATATTTATTTGTATATTATCCTTCCTATAATATTATTATATATGTATTATTCATAACAAAAACATTATTAAAAAGTGTTCATTCATATATTATTATTATTATAAAAATATTATAAAATATGTATTTATATTATGATCAAAAACATTTATATATATTTATTTGTATATTATCCTTCCTATAATATTATTATATATGTATTATTCATAACAAAAACATTATTAAAAAGTGTTCATTCATATATAATTATAATTATAAAAAAACTTCAAACTATGTATTTATATTATGATCAAAAAAACCTGTCAATATTTATTTGCATATTATCGTTTCTATAATATTATTATATTTGTATTATTAATTACAAAAAATTACTAAAAAGTGTTCATTCATATATAATTATTATTATAAAAAAACTTTAAACTATGTATTTATATTATGATCAAAAAAACCTGTGAATATTTATTTGCATATTATCCTTCCTATAATATTATTATATATGTATTATTAATAACAAAAACATTATTAAAAAGTGTCCATTCATATATAATTATTATTATAAAAATATTATAAAATATGTATTTATATTATGATCAAAAACATTTATATATATTTATTTGTATATTATCCTTCCTATAATATTATTATATATGTATTATTAATAACAAAAACATTATTCAAAAGTGTTCATTCATATATAATTATTATTATAAAAATATTATAAAATATGTATTTATATTATGATCAAAAACATTTATATATATATTTATTTGTATATTATCCTTCCTATAATATTATTATATATGTATTATTAATAACAAAAACATCATTAAAAAGTGTTCATTCATATATAATTATTTTTATATAAAAATTATAAAATATGTATTTATATTATGATAAAAAAAACCTGTCAATATTTAATTGCATATTATCCTTACTATAATATTAATATATATGTATTATTATTATTAAAAACATTATTAAAAAGTGTTCATTCATATATAATTATAATTATAAAAATATTATAAAATATGTATTTATATTATGATCAAAAACATTTTTATATATTTATTTGTATATTATCTTTCCTATAATATTATTATATATGTATTATTCATAACAAAAACATTATTAAAAAGTGTTCATTCATATATAATTATAATTGTAAAAAAAACTTTAAACTATGTATTTATATTATGATCAAAAAAACCTGTCAATATTTATTTTCATATTATCGTTTCTATAATATTATTATATTTGTATTATTAGTTACAAAAACATTACTAAAAAGTGTTTATTCATATATAATTATTATTATAAAAAACTTTAAAATATGTATTTATATTATGATAAAAAAAACCTGTGAATATTTATTTGCATATTATCCTTCCTATAATATTATTATATATGTATTATTAATTACAAAAACATCATTAAAAATTGTTCATTCATATATAATTATTTTTATATAAAAATTTTAAAATATGTATTTATAATATGATAAAAAAAAACCTGTCAATATTTAATTGCATTATTATCCTTACTATAATATTAATATATATGTATTATTATTATTAAAATCATTATTAAAAAGTGTTCATCATATATAATTATAATTATAAAAATATTATAAAATATGTATTTATATTATGATCAAAAACATTTATATATATTTATTTGTATATTACCCTTCCTATAATATTATTATATATGTATTATTAATAACAAAAACATTATTAAAAAGTGTTCATTCATATATAATTATAATTATAAAAAAACTTTAAACTATGTATTTAAATTATGATCAAAAAAACCTGTCAATATTTATTTGCATATTATCGTTTCTATAATATTATTATATTTGTATTATTAATTACAAAAACATTACTAAAAAGTGTTCATTCATATATAATTATTATTATAAAAAAACTTTAAACTATGTATTTATATTATGATCAAAAAAACCTGTCAATATTTATTTGCATATTATCGTTTCTATAATATTATTATATTTGTATTATTAATTACAAAAACATTACTAAAAAGTGTTCATTCATACATTATTATTATCATAAAAAACTTAAAAATATGTATTTATATTATGATAAAAAAACCTGTGAATATTTATTTGCATATTATCCTTCCTATAATATTATTATATATGTATTATTAATAACAAAAACATTATTAAAAAGTGTTTATTCATATATAATTATTATTATAAAAATATTATAAAATATGTATTTATATTATGATCAAAAACATTTATATATATATTTATTTGTATATTATCCTTCCTATAATATTATTATATATGTATTATTAATTACAAAAACATCATTAAAAAGTGTTCATTCATATATAATTATTTTTATATAAAAATTTTAAAATATGTATTTATATTATGATAAAAAAAACCTGTCAATATTTAATTGCATATTATCCTTACTATAATATTAATATATATGTATTATTATTATTAAAAACATTATTCAAAAGTGTTCATTCATATATAATTATAATTATAAAAATATTATAAAATATGTATTTATATTATGATCAAAAACATTTATATATATTTATTTGTATATTATCCTTCCTATAATATTATTATATATGTATTATTAATAACAAAAACATTATTAAAAAGTGTTCATTCATATATAATTATTATTATAAAAATATTATAAAATATGTATTTATATTATGATCAAAAACATTTATATATATTTATTTGTATATTATCCTTCCTATAATATTATTATATATGTATTATTCATAGCAAAAACATTATTAAAAAGTGTTCATTCATATATTATTATTATTATAAAAATATTATAAAATATGTATTTATATTATGATCAAAAACATTTATATATATTTATTTGTATATTATCCTTCCTATAATATTATTATATATGTATTATTCATAACAAAAACATTATTAAAAAGTGTTCATTCATATATAATTATAATTATAAAAAAACTTCAAACTATGTATTTATATTATGATCAAAAAAACCTGTCAATATTTATTTGCATATTATCGTTTCTATAATATTATTATATTTGTATTATTAATTACAAAAAATTACTAAAAAGTGTTCATTCATATATAATTATTATTATAAAAAAACTTTAAACTATGTATTTATATTATGATCAAAAAAACCTGTGAATATTTATTTGCATATTATCCTTCCTATAATATTATTATATATGTATTATTAATAACAAAAACATTATTAAAAAGTGTCCATTCATATATAATTATTATTATAAAAATATTATAAAATATGTATTTATATTATGATCAAAAACATTTATATATATTTATTTGTATATTATCCTTCCTATAATATTATTATATATGTATTATTAATAACAAAAACATTATTCAAAAGTGTTTATTCATATATAATTATTATTATAAAAATATTATAAAATATGTATTTATATTATGATCAAAAACATTTATATATATATTTATTTGTATATTATCCTTCCTATAATATTATTATATATGTATTATTAATAACAAAAACATCATTAAAAAGTGTTCATTCATATATAATTATTTTTATATAAAAATTATAAAATATGTATTTATATTATGATAAAAAAAACCTGTCAATATTTAATTGCATATTATCCTTACTATAATATTAATATATATGTATTATTATTATTAAAAACATTATTAAAAAGTGTTCATTCATATATAATTATAATTATAAAAATATTATAAAATATGTATTTATATTATGATCAAAAACATTTTTATATATTTATTTGTATATTATCTTTCCTATAATATTATTATATATGTATTATTCATAACAAAAACATTATTAAAAAGTGTTCATTCATATATAATTATAATTGTAAAAAAAACTTTAAACTATGTATTTATATTATGATCAAAAAAACCTGTCAATATTTATTTTCATATTATCGTTTCTATAATATTATTATATTTGTATTATTAGTTACAAAAACATTACTAAAAAGTGTTTATTCATATATAATTATTATTATAAAAAACTTTAAAATATGTATTTATATTATGATAAAAAAAACCTGTGAATATTTATTTGCATATTATCCTTCCTATAATATTATTATATATGTATTATTAATTACAAAAACATCATTAAAAATTGTTCATTCATATATAATTATTTTTATATAAAAATTTTAAAATATGTATTTATAATATGATAAAAAAAAACCTGTCAATATTTAATTGCATTATTATCCTTACTATAATATTAATATATATGTATTATTATTATTAAAATCATTATTAAAAAGTGTTCATCATATATAATTATAATTATAAAAATATTATAAAATATGTATTTATATTATGATCAAAAACATTTATATATATTTATTTGTATATTACCCTTCCTATAATATTATTATATATGTATTATTAATAACAAAAACATTATTAAAAAGTGTTCATTCATATATAATTATAATTATAAAAAAACTTTAAACTATGTATTTAAATTATGATCAAAAAAACCTGTCAATATTTATTTGCATATTATCGTTTCTATAATATTATTATATTTGTATTATTAATTACAAAAACATTACTAAAAAGTGTTCATTCATATATAATTATTATTATAAAAAAACTTTAAACTATGTATTTATATTATGATCAAAAAAACCTGTCAATATTTATTTGCATATTATCGTTTCTATAATATTATTATATTTGTATTATTAATTACAAAAACATTACTAAAAAGTGTTCATTCATACATTATTATTATCATAAAAAACTTAAAAATATGTATTTATATTATGATAAAAAAACCTGTGAATATTTATTTGCATATTATCCTTCCTATAATATTATTATATATGTATTATTAATAACAAAAACATTATTAAAAAGTGTTTATTCATATATAATTATTATTATAAAAATATTATAAAATATGTATTTATATTATGATCAAAAACATTTATATATATATTTATTTGTATATTATCCTTCCTATAATATTATTATATATGTATTATTAATTACAAAAACATCATTAAAAAGTGTTCATTCATATATAATTATTTTTATATAAAAATTTTAAAATATGTATTTATATTATGATAAAAAAAACCTGTCAATATTTAATTGCATATTATCCTTACTATAATATTAATATATATGTATTATTATTATTAAAAACATTATTCAAAAGTGTTCATTCATATATAATTATAATTATAAAAATATTATAAAATATGTATTTATATTATGATCAAAAACATTTATATATATTTATTTGTATATTATCCTTCCTATAATATTATTATATATGTATTATTAATAACAAAAACATTATTAAAAAGTGTTCATTCATATATAATTATTATTATAAAAATATTATAAAATATGTATTTATATTATGATCAAAAACATTTATATATATTTATTTGTATATTATCCTTCCTATAATATTATTATATATGTATTATTCATAGCAAAAACATTATTAAAAAGTGTTCATTCATATATTATTATTATTATAAAAATATTATAAAATATGTATTTATATTATGATCAAAAACATTTATATATATTTATTTGTATATTATCCTTCCTATAATATTATTATATATGTATTATTCATAACAAAAACATTATTAAAAAGTGTTCATTCATATATAATTATAATTATAAAAAAACTTCAAACTATGTATTTATATTATGATCAAAAAAACCTGTCAATATTTATTTGCATATTATCGTTTCTATAATATTATTATATTTGTATTATTAATTACAAAAAATTACTAAAAAGTGTTCATTCATATATAATTATTATTATAAAAAAACTTTAAACTATGTATTTATATTATGATCAAAAAAACCTGTGAATATTTATTTGCATATTATCCTTCCTATAATATTATTATATATGTATTATTAATAACAAAAACATTATTAAAAAGTGTCCATTCATATATAATTATTATTATAAAAATATTATAAAATATGTATT
Source organism: Macrosteles quadrilineatus (assembly GCF_028750875.1). Classification (NCBI taxonomy): domain Eukaryota; kingdom Metazoa; phylum Arthropoda; class Insecta; order Hemiptera; family Cicadellidae; genus Macrosteles; species Macrosteles quadrilineatus. The sequence continues at coordinate 94,926 of NW_026542769.1, read as the reverse complement.
TATATTATGATCAAAAACATTTATATATATTTATTTGTATATTATCCTTCCTATAATATTATTATATATGTATTATTAATAACAAAAACATTATTCAAAAGTGTTTATTCATATATAATTATTATTATAAAAATATTATAAAATATGTATTTATATTATGATCAAAAACATTTATATATATATTTATTTGTATATTATCCTTCCTATAATATTATTATATATGTATTATTAATAACAAAAACATCATTAAAAAGTGTTCATTCATATATAATTATTTTTATATAAAAATTATAAAATATGTATTTATATTATGATAAAAAAAACCTGTCAATATTTAATTGCATATTATCCTTACTATAATATTAATATATATGTATTATTATTATTAAAAACATTATTAAAAAGTGTTCATTCATATATAATTATAATTATAAAAATATTATAAAATATGTATTTATATTATGATCAAAAACATTTTTATATATTTATTTGTATATTATCTTTCCTATAATATTATTATATATGTATTATTCATAACAAAAACATTATTAAAAAGTGTTCATTCATATATAATTATAATTATAAAAAAAACTTTAAACTATGTATTTATATTATGATCAAAAAAACCTGTCAATATTTATTTTCATATTATCGTTTCTATAATATTATTATATTTGTATTATTAATTACAAAAACATTACTAAAAAGTGTTTATTCATATATAATTATTATTATAAAAAACTTTAAAATATGTATTTATATTATGATAAAAAAAACTGTGAATATTTATTTGCATATTATCCTTCCTATAATATTATTATATATGTATTATTAATTACAAAAACATCATTAAAAATTGTTCATTCATATATAATTATTTTTATATAAAAATTTTAAAATATGTATTTATAATATGATAAAAAAAACCTGTCAATATTTAATTGCATATTATCCTTACTATAATATTAATATATATGTATTATTATTATTAAAATCATTATTAAAAAGTGTTCATCATATATAATTATAATTATAAAAATATTATAAAATATGTATTTATATTATGATCAAAAACATTTATATATATTTATTTGTATATTACCCTTCCTATAATATTATTATATATGTATTATTAATAACAAAAACATTATTAAAAAGTGTTCATTCATATATAATTATAATTATAAAAAAACTTTAAACTATGTATTTAAATTATGATCAAAAAAACCTGTCAATATTTATTTGCATATTATCGTTTCTATAATATTATTATATTTGTATTATTAATTACAAAAACATTACTAAAAAGTGTTCATTCATATATAATTATTATTATAAAAAAACTTTAAACTATGTATTTATATTATGATCAAAAAAACCTGTCAATATTTATTTGCATATTATCGTTTCTATAATATTATTATATTTGTATTATTAATTACAAAAACATTACTAAAAAGTGTTCATTCATACATTATTATTATCATAAAAAACTTAAAAATATGTATTTATATTATGATAAAAAAACCTGTGAATATTTATTTGCATATTATCCTTCCTATAATATTATTATATATGTATTATTAATAACAAAAACATTATTAAAAAGTGTTCATTCATATATAATTATTATTATAAAAATATTATAAAATATGTATTTATATTATGATCAAAAACATTTTTATATATTTATTTGTATATTATCCTTCCTATAATATTATTATATATGTATTATTAATAACAAAAACATTATTAAAAAGTGTTCATTCATATATTATTATTATTATAAAATTATTATAAAATATGTATTTATATTATGATCAAAAACATTTATATATATTTATTTGTATATTATCCTTCCTATAATATTATTATACATGTATTATTCATAACAAAAACATTATTAAAAAGTGTTCATTCATATAAAATTATAATTATAAAAAAACTTTAAACTATGTATTTATATTATGATCAAAAAAACCTGTCAATATTTATTTGCATATTATCGTTTCTATAATATTATTATATTTGTATTATTAATTACAAAAACATTACTAAAAAGTGTTCATTCATATATAATTATTATTATAAAAAAACTTTAAACTATGTATTTATATTATGATCAAAAAAACCTGTCAATATTTATTTGCATATTATCGTTTCTATAATATTATTATATTTGGATTATTAATTACAAAAACATTACTAAAAAGTGTTCATATATTATTATTATTATAAAAAACTTTAAAATATGTATTTATATTATGATAAAAAAACCTGTGAATATTTATTTGCATATTATCCTTCCTATAATATTATTATATATGTATTATTAATAACAAAAACATTAATAAAAAGTGTTCATTCATATATAATTATTATTATAAAAATAATATAAAATATGTATTTATATTATGATCAAAAACATTTATATATATTTATTTGTATATTATCCTTCCTGTAATATTATTATATATGTATTATTAATAACAAAAACATTAATAAAAAGTGTTCATTCATATATAATTATTATTATAAAAATATTATAAAATATGTATTTATATTATGATCAAAAACATTTATATATATTTATTTGTATATTATCCTTCCTATAATATTATTATATATGTATTATTAATAACAAAAACATCATTAAAAAGTGTTCATTCATATATAATTATTGTTATATAAAAATTATAAAATATGTATTTATATTATGATAAAAAAAAAACCTGTCAATATTTAATTGCATATTATCCTTACTATAATATTAATATATATGTATTATTATTATTAAAAACATTATTAAAAAGTGTTCATTCATATATAATTATAATTAAAAAAATATTATAAAATATGTATTTATATTATGATCAAAAACATTTTTATATATTTATTTGTATATGATCCTTCCTATAATATTATTATATATGTATTATTCATAACAAAAACATTATTAAAAAGTGTTCATTCATATATAATTATAATTATAAAAAAACTTTAAACTATGTATTTATATTATGATCAAAAAAACCTGTCAATATTTATTTTCATATTATAGTTTCTATAATATTATTATATTTGTATTATTAATTACAAAAACATTACTAAAAAGTGTTCATTCATATATAATTATTATTATAAAAAACTTTTAAATATGTATTTAGATTATGATAAAAAAAACTGTGAATATTTATTTGCATATTATCCTTCCTATAATATTATTATATATGTATAATTAATTACAAAAACATCATTAAAAAGTGTTCATTCATAATATATAATTATTATTATAAAAATATTATAAAATATGTATTTATATTATGATCAAAAACATTTATATATATTTATTTGTATATTATCCTTCCTATAATATTATTATATATGTATTATTAATAACAAAAACATCATTAAAAAGTGTTCATTGATATATAATTATTTTTATATAAAAATTATAAAATATGTATTTATATTATGACAAAAAAACCTGTCAATATTTAATTGCATATTATCCTTACTATAATATTAATATATATGTATTATTATTATTAAAAACATTATTAAAAAGTGTTCATTCATATATAATTATAATTATAAAAATATTATAAAATATGTATTTATATTATGATCAAAAACATTTTTATATATTTATTTGTATATTATCCTTCCTATAATATTATTATATATGTATTATTCATAACAAAAACATTATTAAAATGTGTTCATTCATATATAATTATAATTATAAAAAAACTTTAAACTATGTATTTATATTATGATCAAAAAAACCTGTCAATATTTATTTTCATATTATCGTTTCTATAATATTATTATATTTGTATTATTAATTACAAAAACATTACTAAAAAGTGTTCATTCATACATTATTATTATCATAAAAAACTTTAAAATATGTATTTATATTATGATAAAAAAACCTGTGAATATTTATTTGCATATTATCCTTCCTATAATATTATTATATATGTATTATTAATAACAAAAACATTATTAAAAAGTGTTCATTCATATATAATTATTATTATAAAAATATTATAAAATATGTATTTATATTATGATCAAAAACATTTTTATATATTTATTTGTATATTATCCTTCCTATAATATTATTATATATGTATTATTAATAACAAAAACATTATTAAAAAGTGTTCATTCATATATTATTATTATTATAAAATTATTATAAAATATGTATTTATATTATGATCAAAAACATTTATATATATTTATTTGTATATTATCCTTCCTATAATATTATTATATATGTATTATTCATAACAAAAACATTATTAAAAAGTGTTCATTCATATAAAATTATAATTATAAAAAAACTTTAAACTATGTATTTATATTATGATCAAAAAAACCTGTCAATATTTATTTGCATATTATCGTTTCCATAATATTATTATATTTGTATTATTAATTACAAAAACATTACTAAAAAGTGTTCATTCATATATAATTATTATTATAAAAAAACTTTAAACTATGTATTTATATTATGATCAAAAAAACCTGTCAATATTTATTTGCATATTATCGTTTCTATAATATTATTATATTTGTATTATTAATTACAAAAACATTACTAAAAAGTGTTCATTCATATATAATTATTATTATAAAAAAACTTTAAACTATGTATTTATATTATGATCAAAAAAACCTGTCAATATTTATTTGCATATTATCGTTTCTATAATATTATTATATTTGGATTATTAATTACAAAAACATTACTAAAAAGTGTTCATATATTATTATTATTATAAAAAACTTTAAAATATGTATTTATATTATGATAAAAAAACCTGTGAATATTTATTTGCATATTATCCTTCCTATAATATTATTATATATGTATTATTAATAACAAAAACATTATTAAAAAGTGTTCATTCATATATAATTATTATTATAAAAATATTATAAAATATGTATTTATATTATGATCAAAAACATTTATATATATTTATTTGTATATTATCCTTCCTATAATATTATTATATATGTATTATTAATAACAAAAACATCATTAAAAAGTGTTCATTCATATATAATTATTGTTATATAAAAATTATAAAATATGTATTTATATTATGATAAAAAAAACCTGTCAATATTTAATTGCATATTATCCTTACTATAATATTAATATATATGTATTATTATTATTAAAAACATTATTAAAAAGTGTTCATTCATATATAATTATAATTAAAAAAATATTATAAAATATGTATTTATATTATGATCAAAAACATTTTTATATATTTATTTGTATATTATCCTTCCTATAATATTATTATATATGTATTATTCATAACAAAAACATTATTAAAAAGTGTTCATTCATATATAATTATAATTATAAAAAAACTTTAAACTATGTATTTATATTATGATCAAAAAAACCTGTCAATATTTATTTTCATATTATCGTTTCTATAATATTATTATATTTGTATTATTAATTACAAAAACATTACTAAAAAGTGTTCATTCATATATAATTATTATTATAAAAAACTTTTAAATATGTATTTAGATTATGATAAAAAAAAACTGTGAATATTTATTTGCATATTATCCTTCCTATAATATTATTATATATGTATTATTAATTACAAAAACATCATTAAAAAGTGTTCATTCATATATAATTATTATTATAAAAATATTATAAAATATGTATTTATATTATGATCAAAAACATTTATATATATTTATTTGTATATTATCCTTCCTATAATATTATTATATATGTATTATTAATAACAAAAACATCATTAAAAAGTGTTCATTGATATATAATTATTTTTATATAAAAATTATAAAATATGTATTTATATTATGATAAAAAAAAACCTGTCAATATTTAATTGCATATTATCCTTACTATAATATTAATATATATGTATTATTATTATTAAAAACATTATTAAAAAGTGTTCATTCATATATAATTATAATTATAAAAATATTATAAAATATGTATTTATATTATGATCAAAAACATTTTTATATATTTATTTGTATATTATCCTTCCTATAATATTATTATATATGTATTATTCATAACAAAAACATTATTAAAAAGTGTTCATTCATATATAATTATAATTATAAAAAAACTTTAAACTATGTATTTATATTATGATCAAAAACACCTGTCAATATTTAATTGCATATTATCGTTTCTATAATATTATTATATTTGTATTATTAATTACAAAAACATTACTAAAAAGTGTTAATTCATATATAATTATTATTATAAAAAAACTTTAAACTATGTATTTATATTATGATCAAAAAAACCTGTCAATATTTTTTTGCATATTATCGTTTCTATAATATTATTATATTTGTATTACTAATTACAAAAACATTACTAAAAAGTGTTCATTCATATATTATTATTATTATAAAAAACTTTAAAATATGTATTTATATTATGATAAAAAAACCTGTGAATATTTATTTGCATATTATCCTTCCTATAATATTATTATATATGTATTATTACTAACAAAAACATTATTAAAAAGTGTTCATTCATATATAATTATTATTATAAAAATATTATAAAATATGTATTTATATTATGATCAAAAACATTTATATATATTTATTTGTATATTATCCTTCCTATAATATTATTATATATGTATTATTAATAACAAAAACATTATTCAAAAGTGTTCATTCATATATAATTATTATTATAAAAATATTATAAAATATGTATTTATATTATGATCAAAAACATTTATATATATTTATTTGTATATTATCCTTCCTATAATATTATTATATATGTATTATTAATAACAAAAACATCATTAAAAAGTGTTCATTCATATATAATTATTTTTATATAAAAATTATAAAATATGTATTTATATTATGATAAAAAAACCTGTCAATATTTAAATGCATATTATCCTTACTATAATATTATTATATTAGTATTATTCATAACAAAAACACTATTAAAAAGTGTTTATTCATATATAATTATAATTATAAAAAAACTTTAAACTATGTATTTATATTATGATCAAAAAAATCTGTCAATATTTATTTTCATATCATCGTTTCTATAATATTATTATATTTGTATTATTAATTACAAAAACATTACTAAAAAGTGTTCATTCATATATAATTATTATTATAAAAAACTTGAAAATATGTATTTATATTATGATAAAAAAAACCTGTGAATATTTATTTGCATATTATCCTTACTATAATATTATTATATATGTATTATTATTATTAAAAACATTATTAAAAAGTGTTCATTCATATATAATTATAATTATAAAAATATTATAAAATATGTATTTATATTATGATCAAAAACATTTATATATATTTATTTGTATATTATCCTTCCTATAATATTATTATATATGTATTATTAATAACAAAAACATTATTAAAAAGTGTTCATTCATATATTATTATTATTATAAAATTATTATAAAATATGTATTTGTATTATGATCAAAAACATTTATATATATTTATTTGTATATTATCCTTCCTATAATATTATTATATATGTATTATTCATAACAAAAACATTATTAAAAAGTGTTCATTCATATAAAATTATAATTATAAAAAAACTTTAAACTATGTATTTATATTATGATCAAAAAAACCTGTCAATATTTATATGCATATTATCGTTTCTATAATATTATTATATTTGTATTATTAATTACAAAAACATTACTAAAAAGTGTTCATTCATATATAATTATTATTATAAAAAAACTTTAAACTATGTATTTATATTATGATCAAAAAAACCTGTCAATATTTATTTGCATATTATCGTTTCTATAATATTATTATATTTGGATTATTAATTACAAAAACATTACTAAAAAGTGTTCATATATTATTATTATTATAAAAAACTGTAAAATATGTATTTATATTATGATAAAAAAACCTGTGAATATTTATTTGCATATTATCCTTCCTATAATATTATTATATATGTATTATTAATAACAAAAACATTATTAAAAAGTGTTCATTCATATATAATTATTATTATAAAAATTATATAAAATATGTATTCATATTATGATCAAAAACATTTATATATATTTATTTGTATATTATCCTTCCTATAATATTATTATATATGTATTATTAATAACAAAAACATTATTCAAAAGTGTTCATTCATATATAATTATAATTATAAAAATATTATAAAATATGTATTTATATTATGATCAAAAACATTTATATATATTTATTTGTATATTATCCTTCCTATAATATTATTATATATGTATTATTAATAACAAAAACATCATTAAAAAGTGTTCATTCATATATAATTATTGTTATATAAAAATTATAAAATATGTATTTATATTATGATAAAAAAAACCTGTCAATATTTAATTGCATATTATCCTTACTATAATATTAATATATATGTATTATTATTATTAAAAACATTATTAAAAAGTGTTCATTCATATATAATTATAATTAAAAAAATATTATAAAATATGTATATAAAATGTATATATATCAAAAACATTTTTATATATTTATTTGTATATTACCCTTCCTATAATATTATTATATATGTATTATTCATAACAAAAACATTATTAAAAAGTGTTCATTCATATATAATTATAATTATAAAAAAACTTTAAACTATGTATTTATATTATGATAAAAAAACCTGTCAATATTTAATTGCATATTATCCTTACTATAATATTATTATATAAGTATTATTCATAACAAAAACATTATTAAAAAGTGTTTATTCATATATAATTATAATTATAAAAAAACTTTAAACTATGTATTTATATTATGATCAAAAAAACCTGTCAATATTTATTTTCATATCATCGTTTCTATAATATTATTATATTTGTATTATTAATTACAAAAACATTACTAAAAAGTGTTCATTCATATATAATTATTATTATAAAAATATTATAAAATATGTATTTATATTATGATCAAAAACATTTATATATATTTATTTGTATATTATCCTTCCTATAATATTATTATATATGTATTATTAATAACAAAAACATTATTAAAAAGTGTTCATTCATATATTATTATTATTATAAAATTATTATAAAATATGTATTTATATTATGATCAAAAACATTTATATATATTTATTTGTATATTATCCTTCCTATAATATTATTATATATGTATTATCATAACAAAAACATTATTAAAAAGTGTTCATTCTTATAAAATTATAATTATAAAAAAACTTTAAACTATGTATTTATATTATGATCAAAAAAACCTGTCAATATTTATTTGCATATTATCGTTTCTATAATATTATTATATTTGTATTATTAATTACAAAAACATTACTAAAAAGTGTTCATTCATATATAATTATTATTATAAAAAAACTTTAAACTATGTATTTATATTATGATCAAAAAAACCTGTCAATATTTATTTGCATATTATCGTTTCTATAATATTATTATATTTGTATTATTAATTACAAAAACATTACTAAAAAGTGTTCATTCATATATAATTATTATTATAAAAAAACTTTAAACTATGTATTTATATTATGATCAAAAAAACCTGTCAATATTTATTTGCATATTATCGTTTCTATAATATTATTATATTTGGATTATTAATTACAAAAACATTACTAAAAAGTGTTCATATATTATTATTATTATAAAAAACTTTAAAATATGTATTTATATTATGATAAAAAAACCTGTGAATATTTATTTGCATATTATCCTTCCTATAATATTATTATATATGTATTATTAATAACAAAAACATTATTAAAAAGTGTTCATTCATATATAATTATTATTATAAAAATATTATAAAATATGTATTTATATTATGATCAAAAACATTTATATATATTTATTTGTATATTATCCTTCCTATAATATTATTATATATGTATTATTAATAACAAAAACATTATTCAAAAGTGTTCATTCATATATAATTATTATTATAAAAATATTATAAAATATGTATTTATATTATGATCAAAAACATTTATATATATTTATTTGTATATTATCCTTCCTATAATATTATTATATATGTATTATTAATAACAAAAACATCATTAAAAAGTGTTCATTCATATATAATTATTATTATAAAAAAACTTTAAACTATGTATTTATATTATGATCGAAAAAACCTGTCAATATTTATTTGCATATTATCGTTTCTATAATATTATTATATTTGTATTATTAATTACAAAAACATTACTAAAAAGTGTTCATTCATATATAATTATAATTATAAAAAAACTTTAAACTATGTATTTATATTATGATCAAAAAAACCTGTCAATATTTATTTTCATATTATCGTTTCTATAATATTATTATATTTGTATTATTAATTACAAAAACATTACTAAAAAGTGTTCATTCATATATAATTATTATTATAAAAAACTTTTAAATATGTATTTATATTATGATAAAAAAAAACTGTAAATATTTATTTGCATTTAATCCTTCCTATAATATTATTATATATGTATTATTAATTACAAAAACATCATTAAAAAGTGTTCATTCATACATAATTATTATTATAAAAATATTATAAAATATGTATTTATATTATAATCAAAAACATTTATATATATTTATTTGTATATTATCCTTCCTATAATATTATTATATATGTATTATTAATAACAAAAACATTATTAAAAAGTGTTCATTCATATATAATTATTATTATAAAAATATTATAAAATATGTATTTATATTATGATCAAAAACATTTATATATATTTATTTTTATATTATCCTTCCTATAATATTATTATATATGTATTATTCATAACAAAAACATTATTAAAAAGTGTTCATTCATATATTATTATTATTATAAAAATATTATAAAATATGTATTTATATTATGATCAAAAACATTTATATATATTTATTTGTATATTATCCTTCCTATAATATTATTATATATGTATTATTCATAACAAAAACATTATTAAAAAGTGTTCATTCATATATAATTATAATTATAAAAAAACTTTAAACTATGTATTTATATTATGATCAAAAAAACCTGTCAATATTTATTTGCATATTATCGTTTCTATAATATTATTATATTTGTATTATTAATTACAAAAACATTACTAAAAAGTGTTCATTCATATATAATTATTATTATAAAAAAACTTTAAACTATGTATTTATATTATGATCAAAAAAACCTGTCAATATTTTTTTGCATATTATCGTTTCTATAATATTATTATATTTGTATTACTAATTACAAAAACATTACTAAAAAGTGTTCATTCATATATTATTATTATTATAAAAAACTTTAAAATATGTATTTATATTATGATAAAAAAACCTGTGAATATTTATTTGCATATTATCCTTCCTATAATATTATTATATATGTATTATTAATAACAAAAACATTATTAAAAAGTGTTCATTCATATATAATTATTATTATAAAAATATTATAAAATATGTATTTATATTATGATCAAAAACATTTATATATATTTATTTGTATATTATCCTTCCTATAATATTATTATATATGTATTATTAATAACAAAAACATTATTCAAAAGTGTTCATTCATATATAATTATTATTATAAAAATATTATAAAATATGTATTTATATTATGATCAAAAACATTTTTATATATTTATTTGTATATTATCCTTCCTATAATATTATTATATATGTATTATTAATAACAAAAACATCATTAAAAAGTGTTTTTTCATATATAATTATTATTATAAAAAAACTTTAAACTATGTATTTATATTATGATCAAAAAAACCTGTCAATATTTATTTGCATATTATCGTTTCTATAATATTATTATATTTGTATTATTAATTACAAAAACATTACTAAAAAGTGTTCATTCATATATAATTATAATTATAAAAAAACTTTAAACTATGTATTTATATTATGATCAAAAAAACCTGTCAATATTTATTTTCATATTATCGTTTCTATAATATTATTATATTTGTATTATTAATTACAAAAACATTACTAAAAAGTGTTCATTCATATATAATTATTATTATAAAAAACTTTTAAATATGTATTTATATTATGATAAAAAAAACTGTAAATATTTATTTGCATTTAATCCTTCCTATAATATTATTATATATGTATTATTAATTACAAAAACATCATTAAAAAGTGTTCATTCATATATAATTATTATTATAAAAATATTATAAAATATGTATTTATATTATAATCAAAAACATTTATATATATTTATTTGTATATTATCCTTCCTATAATATTATTATATATGTATTATTAATAACAAAAACATTATTAAAAAGTGTTCATTCATATATAATTATTATTATAAAAATATTATAAAATATGTATTTATATTATGATCAAAAACATTTATATATATTTATTTGTATATTATCCTTCCTATAATATTATTATATATGTATTATTCATAACAAAAACATTATTAAAAAGTGTTCATTCATATATTATTATTATTATAAAAATATTATAAAATATGTATTTATATTATGATCAAAAACATTTATATATATTTATTTGTATATTATCCTTCCTATAATATTATTATATATGTATTATTCATAACAAAAACATTATTAAAAAGTGTTCATTCATATATAATTATAATTATAAAAAAACTTTAAACTATGTATTTATATTATGATCAAAAAAACCTGTCAATATTTATTTGCATATTATCGTTTCTATAATATTATTATATTTGTATTATTAATTACAAAAACATTACTAAAAAGTGTTCATTCATATATAATTATTATTATAAAAAAACTTTAAACTATGTATTTATATTATGATCAAAAAAACCTGTCAATATTTTTTTGCATATTATCGTTTCTATAATATTATTATATTTGTATTACTAATTACAAAAACATTACTAAAAAGTGTTCATTCATATATTATTATTATTATAAAAAACTTTAAAATATGTATTTATATTATGATAAAAAACCTGTGAATATTTATTTGCATATTATCCTTACTATAATATTAATATATATGTATTATTATTATTAAAAACATTATTAAAAAGTGTTCATTCATATATAATTATAATTATAAAAATATTATAAAATATGTATTTATATTATGATCAAAAACATTTATATATATTTATTTGTATATTATCCTTCCTATAATATTATTATATATGTATTATTCATAACAAAAACATTATTAAAAAGTGTTCATTCATATATAATTATAATTATAAAAAAACTTTAAACTATGTATTTATATTATGATCAAAAAAACCTGTCAATATTTATTTTCATATTATCGTTTCTATAATATTATTATATTTGTATTATTAATTACAAAAACATTACTAAAATGTGTTCATTCATATATAATTATTATTATAAAAAACTTTTAAATATGTATTTATATTATGATAAAAAAAAACTGTGAATATTTATTTGCATATTATCCTTCCTATAATATTATTATATATGTATTATTAATTACAAAAACATCATTAAAAAGTGTTCATTCATATATAATTATTATTATAAAAATATTATAAAATATGTATTTATATTATGATCAAAAACATTTATATATATTTATTTGTATATTATCCTTCCTATAATATTATTATATATGTATTATTAATAACAAAAACATTATTCAAAAGTATTCATTCATATAAAATTATTATTATAAAAATATTATAAAATATGTATTTATATTATGATCAAAAACATTTATATATATTTATTTGTGTATTATTCTTCCTATAATATTATTATATATGTATTATTAATAACAAAAACATCATTAAAAAGTGTTCATTCATATATAATTATTTTTATATAAAAATTTTAAAATATGTATTTATATTATGATAAAAAAAACCTGTCAATATTTAATTGCATATTATCCTTACTATAATATTAATATATATGTATTATTATTATTAAAAACATTATTAAAAAGTGTTCATTCATATATAATTATAATTATAAAAATATTATAAAATATGTATTTATATTATGATCAAAAACATTTATATATATTTATTTGTATATTATCCTTCCTATAATATTATTATATATGTATTATTATTAACAAAAACATTATTAAAAAGTGTTCATTCATATATTATTATTATTATAAAATTATTATAAAATATGTATTTATATTATGATCAAAAACATTTATATATATTTATTTGTATATTATCCTTCCTATAATATTATTATATATGTATTATTCATAACAAAAACATTATTAAAAAGTGTTCATTCATATATAATTTTAATTATAAAAAAACTTTAAACTATGTATTTATATTATGATCAAAAAAACCTGTCAATATTTATTTGCATATTATCGTTTCTATAATATTATTATATTTGTATTATTAATTACAAAAACATTACTAAAAAGTGTTCATTCATATATAATTATTATTATAAAAAAACTTTAAACTATGTATTTATATTATGATCAAAAAAACCTGTCAATATTTATTTGCATATTATCGTTTCTATAATATTATTATATTTGTATTATTAATTACAAAAACATTACTAAAAAGTGTTCATTCATATATAATTATTATTATAAAAAAACTTTAAACTATGTATTTATATTATGATCAAAAAAACCTGTCAATATTTATTTGCATATTATCGTTTCTATAATATTATTATATTTGGATTATTAATTACAAAAACATAACTAAAAAGTGTTCATATATTATTATTATTATAAAAAACTTTAAAATATGTATTTATATTATGATAAAAAACCTGTCAATATTTAATTGCATATTATCCTTACTATAATATTATTATATAAGTATTATTCATAACAAAAACATTATTAAAAAGTGTTCATTCATATATAATTATAATTATAAAAAAACTTTAAACTATGTATTTATATTATGATCAAAAACATTTATATATATTTATTTGTATATTATCCTTCCTATAATATTATTATATATGTATTATTAATAACAAAAACATTATTCAAAAGTGTTCATTCATATATAATTATTATTATAAAAATATTATAAAATATGTATTTATATTATGATCAAAAACATTTATATATATTTATTTGTATATTATCCTTCCTATAATATTATTATATATGTATTATTAATAACAAAAACATCATTAAAAAGTGTTCATTCATATATAATTATTTTTATATAAAAATTATAAAATATGTATTTATATTATGATAAAAAAACCTGTCAATATTTAATTGCATATTATCCTTACTATAATATTATTATATAAGTATTATTCATAACAAAAACATTATTAAAAAGTGTTCATTCATATATAATTATAATTATAAAAAAACTTTAAACTATGTATTTATATTATGATCAAAAAAACCTGTCAATATTTATTTTCATATCATCGTTTCTATAATATTATTATATTTGTATTATTAATTACAAAAACATTACTAAAAAGTGTTCATTCATATATAATTATTATTATAAAAAACTTTAAAATATGTATTTATATTATGATAAAAAAAACCTGTGAATATTTATTTGCATATTATCCTTACTATAATATTAATATATATGTATTATTATTATTAAAAACATTATTAAAAAGTGTTCATTCATATATAATTATAATTATAAAAATATTATAAAATATGTATTTATATTATGATCAAAAACATTTATATATATTTATTTGTATATTATCCTTCCTATAATATTATTATATATGTATTATTCATAACAAAAACATTATTAAAAAGTGTTCATTCATATATAATTATAATTATAAAAAAACTTTAAACTATGTATTTATATTATGATCAAAAAAACCTGTCAATATTTATTTTCATATTATCGTTTCTATAATATTATTATATTTGTATTATTAATTACAAAAACATTACTAAAAAGTGTTCATTCATATATAATTATTATTATAAAAAACTTTTAAATATGTATTTATATTATGATAAAAAAAAACTGTGAATATTTATTTGCATATTATCCTTCCTATAATATTATTATATATGTATTATTAATTACAAAAACATCATTAAAAAGTGTTCATTCATATATAATTATTATTATAAAAATATTATAAAATATGTATTTATATTATGATCAAAAACATTTATATATATTTATTTGTATATTATCCTTCCTATAATATTATTATATATGTATTATTAATAACAAAAACATTATTCAAAAGTATTCATTCATATAAAATTATTGTTATAAAAATATTATAAAATATGTATTTATATTATGATCAAAAACATTTATATATATTTATTTGTATATTATCCTTCCTATAATATTATTATATATGTATTATTAATAACAAAAACATCATTATAAAGTGTTCATTCATATATAATTATTTTTATATAAAAATTTTAAAATATGTATTTATATTATGATAAAAAAAACCTGTCAATATTTAATTGCATATTATCCTTACTATAATATTAATATATATGTATTATTATTATTAAAAACATTATTAAAAAGTGTTCATTCATATATAATTATAATTATAAAAATATTATAAAATATGTATTTATATTATGATCAAAAACATTTATATATATTTATTTGTATATTATCCTTCCTATAATATTATTATATATGTATTATTAATAACAAAAACATTATTAAAAAGTGTTCATTTATATATTATTATTATTATAAAATTATTATAAAATATGTATTTATATTATGATCAAAAACATTTATATATATTTATTTGTATATTATCCTTCCTATAATATTATTATATATGTATTATTCATAACAAAAACATTATTAAAAGTGTTCATTCATATATAATTTTAATTATAAAAAACTTTAAACTATGTATTTATATTATGATCAAAAAAACCTGTCAATATTTATTTGCATATTATCGTTTCTATAATATTATTATATTTGTATTATTAATTACAAAAACATTACTAAAAAGTGTTCATTCATATATAATTATTATTATAAAAAAACTTTAAACTATGTATTTATATTATGATCAAAAAACCTGTCAATATTTATTTGCATATTATCGTTTCTATAATATTATTATATTTGTATTATTAATTACAAAAACATTACTAAAAAGTGTTCATTCATATATAATTATTATTATAAAAAAACTTTAAACTATGTATTTATATTATGATCAAAAAAACCTGTCAATATTTATTTGCATATTATCGTTTCTATAATATTATTATATTTGGATTATTAATTACAAAAACATTACTAAAAAGTGTTCATATATTATTATTATTATAAAAAACTTTAAAATATGTATTTATATTATGATAAAAAAACCTGTCAATATTTAATTGCATATTATCCTTCCTATAATATTATTATATATGTATTATTCATAACAAAAACATTACTAAAAAGTGTTCATTCATATATAATTATTATTATAAAAAACTTTTAAATATGGATTTATATTATGATAAAAAAAAACTGTGAATATTTATTTGCATATTATCCTTCCTATAATATTATTATATATGTATTATTAATTACAAAAACATCATTAAAAAGTGTTCATTCATATATAATTATTATTATAAAAATATTATAAAATATGTATTTATATTATGATCAAAAACATTTATATATATTTATTTGTATATTATCCTTCCTATAATATTATTATATATGTATTATTAATAACAAAAACATTATTCAAAAGTATTCATTCATATAAAATTATTATTATAAAAATATTATAAAATATGTATTTATATTATGATCAAAAACATTTATATATATTTATTTGTATATTATCCTTCCTATAATATTATTATATATGTATTATTAATAACAAAAACATTGTTCAAAAGTTTTCATTCATATAAAATTATTATTATAAAAATATTATAAAATATGTATTTATATTATGATCAAAAACATTTATATATATTTATTTGTATATTATCCTTCCTATAATATTATTATATATGTATTATTAATAACAAAAACATCATTAAAAAGTGTTCATTCATATATAATTATTTTTATATAAAAATTTTAAAATATGTATTTATATTATGATAAAAAAAACCTGTCAATATTTAATTGCATATTATCCTTACTATAATATTAATATATATGTATTATTATTATTAAAAACATTATTAAAAAGTGTTCATTCATATATAATTATAATTATAAAAATATTATAAAATATGTATTTATATTATGATCAAAAACATTTATATATATTTATTTGTATATTATCCTTCCTATAATATTATTATATATGTATTATTAATAACAAAAACATTATTAAAAAGTGTTCATTCATATATTATTATTATTATAAAATTATTATAAAATATGTATTTATATTATGATCAAAAACATTTATATATATTTATTTGTATATTATCCTTCCTATAATATTATTATATATGTATTATTCATAACAAAAACATTATTAAAAAGTGTTCATTCATATTTAATTTTAATTATAAAAAAACTTTAAACTATGTATTTATATTATGATCAAAAAAACCTGTCAATATTTATTTGCATATTATCGTTTCTATAATATTATTATATTTGTATTATTAATTACAAAAACATTACTAAAAAGTGTTCATTCATATATAATTATTATTATAAAAAAACTTTAAACTATGTATTTATATTATGATCAAAAAACCTGTCAATATTTATTTGCATATTATCGTTTCTATAATATTATTATATTTGTATTATTAATTACAAAAACATTACTAAAAAGTGTTCATTCATATATAATTATTATTATAAAAAAACTTTAAACTATGTATTTATATTATGATCAAAAAAACCTGTCAATATTTATTTGCATATTATCGTTTCTCTAATATTATTATATTTGGATTATTAATTACAAAAACATTACTAAAAAGTGTTCATATATTATTATTATTATAAAAAACTTTAAAATATGTATTTATATTATGATAAAAAAACCTGTCAATATTTAATTGCATATTATCCTTCCTATAATATTATTATATATGTATTATTAATTACAAAAACATCATTAAAAAGTGTTCATTCATATATAATTATTATTATAAAAATATTATAAAATATGTATTTATATTATGATCAAAAACATTTATATATATTTATTTGTATATTATCCTTCCTATAATATTATTATATATGTATTATTAATAACAAAAACATTATTCAAAAGTATTCATTCATATAAAATTATTATTATAAAAATATTATAAAATATGTATTTATATTATGATCAAAAACATTTATATATATTTATTTGTATATTATCCTTCCTATAATATTATTATATATGTATTATTAATAACAAAAACATCATTAAAAAGTGTTCATTCATATATAATTATTTTTATATAAAAATTTTAAAATATGTATTTATATTATGATAAAAAAAACCTGTCAATATTTAATTGCATATTATCCTTACTATAATCTATACTTATAAAAGGCAAAGCCCTCACTGACACACTCACTCACTCACTCATCACTAATTCTCCCACTTCCCATTTACCTAGGAGGCTGAAATTTGGCACACCGATTCTTTAGGTATTAAATAGGAAAACTAAGTTGTTTTTATTCTGATCGGACCCTCGGGCTCCGCCCCAGTGGCTCTGGAGTTCCCCATGTTAACCTTATGAGAAATGGAATTATTGAATATTAACAGCTGTTTCAATTAAACAAGTTGGTTCTGTTCTATGATGTTCAATAGCATTAAAGTTACAAGGATTACCAACAGGGTGCAGCACTATTGTTTTTTTTTAATTTATGACAACAGCTAATTTGCAATCAAAAGGTGAGTGAGCGTAGCGAACGAACTTCAACCTGGAGGCGAGTTAGCGTAGCGAACAAGCTAACCTGAAGGCAAGTGAGCGCAGCGAACTAGCTCCAACCTAAAGGGGAGTGAGCGTAGAGAACGAACTTCAACCAACACGTAATTGAGCCATGTGAACGAGCTCATCTTGAAAATTAAGAAGTTAAACGGGGCAAAGCCCGCGGGTACAGCTAGTATTAATATATATGTATTATTATTATTAAAAACATTATTAAAAAGTGTTCATTCATATATAATTATAATTATAAAAATATTATAAAATATGTATTTATATTATGATCAAAAACATTTATATATATTTATTAGTATATTATCCTTCCTATAATATTATTAAATATGTATTATTCATAACAAAAACATTATTAAAAAGTGTTCATTCATATATAATTATAATTATAAAAAAACTTTAAACTATGTATTTATATTATGATCAAAAAAACCTGTCAATATTTATTTGCATATTATCGTTTCTATAATATTATTATATTTGTATTATTAATTACAAAAACATTACTAAAAAGTGTTCATTCATATATAATTATTATTATAAAAAAACTTTAAACTATGTATTTATATTATGATCAAAAAAATCTGTGAATATTTATTTGCATATTATCCTTCCTATAATATTATTATATATGTATTATTAATAACAAAAACATTATTAAAAAGTGTTCATTCATATATAATTATTATTATAAAAATATTATAAAATATGTATTTATATTATGATCAAAAACATTTATATATATTTATTTGTATATTATCCTTCCTATAATATTATTATATATGTATTATTAAAAACAAAAACATCATTAAAAAGTGTTCATTCATATATAATTATTTTTATATAAAAATTATAAAATATGTATTTATATTATGATAAAAAAAAACCTGTCAATATTTAATTGCATATTATCCTTACTATAATATTAATATATATGTATTATTATTATTAAAAACATTATTAAAAAGTGTTCATTCATATATAATTATAATTATAAAAATATTATAAAATATGTATTTATATTATGATCAAAAACATTTTTATATATTTATTTGTATATTATCCTTCCTATAATATTATTATATATGTATTATTCATAACAAAAACATTATTAAAAAGTGTTCATTCATATAAAATTATAATTATAAAAAAACTTTAAACTATGTATTTATATTATGATCAAAAAAACCTGTCAATATTTATTTTCATATTATCGTTTCTATAATATTATTATATTTGTATTATTAATTACAAAAACATTACTAAAAAGTGTTCATTCATATATAATTATTATTATAAAAAACTTTAAAATATGTATTTATATTATAATAAAAAAAACCTGTGAATATTTATTTGCATATTATCCTTCCTATAATATTATTATATATGTATTATTAATTACAAAAACATCATTAAAAATTGTTCATTCATCTATAATTATTTTTATATAAAAATTTTAAAATATGTATTTATAATATGATAAAAAAAACCTGTCAATATTTAATTGCATATTATCCTTACTATAATATTAATATATATGTATTATTATTATTAAAATCATTAAAAAGTGTTCATCATATATAATTATAATTATAAAAATATTATAAAATATGCATTTATATTATGATCAAAAACATTTATATATATTTATTTGTATATTATCCTTCCTATAATATTATTATATATGTATTATTAATAACAAAAACATTATTAAAAAGTGTTCATTCATATATAATTATTATTAAAAAAATATTATAAAATATGCATTTATATTATAATCAAAAACATTTATATATATTTATTTGTATACTATCCTTCCTATAATATTATTATATATGTATTATTCATAACAAAAACATTATTAAAAAGTGTTCATTCATATATAATTATAATATTATAAAAAAACTTTAAACTATGTATTTATATTATGATCTAAAAAACCTGTCAATATTTATTTGCATATTATCGTTTCTATAATATTATTATATTTGTATTATTAATTACAAAAACATTACTAAAAAGTGTTCATTCATATATTATTATTATTATAAAAAACTTTAAAATATGTATTTATATTATGATAAAAAAACCTGTGAATATTTATTTGCATATTATCCTTCCTATAATATTATTATATATGTATTATTAATAACAAAAACATTATTAAAAAGTGTTCATTCATATATAATTATTATTATAAAAATATTATAAAATATGTATTTATATTATGATCAAAAACATTTTTATATATTTATTTGTATATTATCCTTCCTATAATATTATTATATATGTATTATTAATAACAAAAACATTATTAAAAAGTGATCATTCATATATTATTATTATTATAAAATTATTATAAAATATGTATTTATATTATGATCAAAAACATTTATATATATTTATTTGTATATTATCCTTCCTATAATATTATTATATATGTATTATTCATAACAAAAACATTATTAAAAAGTGTTCATTCATATATAATTATAATTATAAAAAAACTTTAAACTATGTATTTATATTATGATCAAAAAAACCTGTCAATATTTATTTGCATATTATCGTTTCTATAATATTATTATATTTGTATTATTAATTACAAAAACATTACTAAAAAGTGTTCATTCATATATAATTATTATTATAAAAAAACTTTAAACTATGTATTTATATTATGATTAAAAAAACCTGTCAATATTTATTTGCATATTATCGTTTCTATAATATTATTATATTTGGATTATTAATTACAAAAACATTACTAAAAAGTGTTTATATATTATTATTATTATAAAAAACTTTGAAATATGTATTTATATTATGATAAAAAAACCTGTGAATATTTATTTGCATATTATCCTTCCTATAATATTGTTATATATGTATTATTAATAACAAAAACATTATTAAAAAGTGTTCATTCATATATAATTATTATTATAAAAATATTATAAAATATGTATTTATATTATGATCAAAAACATTTATATATATTTATTTGTATATTATCCTTCCTATAATATTATTATATATGTATTATTAATAACAAAAACATTATTCAAAAGTGTTCATTCATATATAATTATTATTATAAAAATATTATAAAATATGTATTTATATTATGATCAAAACCATTTATATATATTTATTTGTATATTATCCTTCCTATAATATTATTATATATGTATTATTAATAACAAAAACATCATTAAAAAGTGTTCATTCATATATAATTATTTTTATATAAAAATTATAAAATATGTATTTATATTATGATAAAAAAAACCTGTGAATATTTATTTGCATATTATCCTTCCTATAATATTATTATATATGTATTATTAATTACAAAAACATCATTAAAAAGTGTTCATTCATATATAATTATTATTATAAAAATATTATAAAATATGTATTTATATTATAATCAAAAACATTTATATATATTTATTTGTATATTATCCTTCCTATAATATTATTATATATGTATTATTCATAACAAAAACATTATTAAAAAGTGTTTATTCATATATAATTATAATTATAAAAAAACTTTAAACTATGTATTTCTATTATGATCAAAAAAACCTGTCAATATTTATTTGCATATTATCGTTTCTATAATATTATTATATTTGTATTATTAATTACAAAAACATTACTAAAAAGTGTTCATTCATATATAATTATTATTATAAAAAAACTTTAAACTATGTATTTATATTATGATCAAAAAAACCTGTCAATATTTATTTGCATATTATCGTTTCTATAATATTATTATATTTGTATTATTAATTACAAAAACATTACTAAAAAGTGTTCATTCATATATTATTATTATTATAAAAAACTTTAAAATATGTATTTATATTATGATAAAAAAACCTGTGAATATTTATTTGCATATTATCCTTCCTATAATATTATTATATATGTATTATTAATAACAAAAACATTATTAAAAAGTGTTCATTCATATATAATTATTATTATAAAAATATTATAAAATATGTATTTATATTATGATCAAAAACATTTTTATATATTTATTTGTATATTATCCTTCCTATAATATTATTATATATGTATTATTAATAACAAAAACATTATTAAAAAGTGTTCATTCATATATTATTATTATTATAAAATTATTATAAAATATGTATTTATATTATGATCAAAAACATTTATATATATTTATTTGTATATTATCCTTCCTATAATATTATTATATATGTATTATTCATAACAAAAACATTATTAAAAAGTGTTCATTCATATATAATTATAATTATAAAAAAACTTTAAACTATGTATTTATATAATGATCAAAAAAACCTGTCAATATTTATTTGCATATTATCGTTTCTATAATATTATTATATTTGTATTATTAATTACAAAAACATTACTAAAAAGTGTTCATTCATATATTATTATTATTATAAAAAACTTTAAAATATGTATTTATATTATGATAAAAAAACCTGTGAATATTTATTTGCATATTATCCTTCCTATAATATTATTATATATGTATTATTAATAACAAAAACATTATTAAAAAGTGTTCATTCATATATAATTATTATTATAAAAATATTATAAAATATGTATTTATATTATGATCAAAAACATTTTTATATATTTATTTGTATATTATCCTTCCTATAATATTATTATATATGTATTATTAATAACAAAAACATTATTAAAAAGTGTTCATTCCTATATTATTATTATTATAAAATTATTATAAAATATGTATTTATATTATGATCAAAAACATTTATATATATTTATTTGTATATTATCATTCCTATAATATTATTATATATGTATTATTCATAACAAAAACATTACTAAAAAGTGTTCATTCATATATAATTATTATTATAAAAAAACTTTAAACTATGTATTTATATTATGATCAAAAAAACCTGTCAATATTTATTTGCATATTATCGTTTCTATAATATTATTATATTTGTATTATTAATTACAAAAACATTACTAAAAAGTGTTCATTCATATATAATTATTATTATAAAAAAACTTTAAACTATGTATTTATATTATGATTAAAAAAACCTGTCAATATTTATTTGCATATTATCGTTTCTATAATATTATTATATTTGGATTATTAATTACAAAAACATTACTAAAAAGTGTTTATATATTATTATTATTATAAAAAACTTTGAAATATGTATTTATATTATGATAAAAAAACCTGTGAATATTTATTTGCATATTATCCTTCCTATAATATTGTTATATATGTATTATTAATAACAAAAACATTATTAAAAAGTGTTCATTCATATATAATTATTATTATAAAAATATTATAAAATATGTATTTATATTATGATCAAAAACATTTATATATATTTATTTGTATATTATCCTTCCTATAATATTATTATATATGTATTATTAATAACAAAAACATTATTCAAAAGTGTTCATTCATATATAATTATTATTATAAAAATATTATAAAATATGTATTTATATTATGATCAAAACCATTTATATATATTTATTTGTATATTATCCTTCCTATAATATTATTATATATGTATTATTAATAACAAAAACATCATTAAAAAGTGTTCATTCATATATAATTATTTTTATATAAAAATTATAAAATATGTATTTATATTATGATAAAAAAAACCTGTGAATATTTATTTGCATATTATCCTTCCTATAATATTATTATATATGTATTATTAATTACAAAAACATCATTAAAAAGTGTTCATTCATATATAATTATTATTATAAAAATATTATAAAATATGTATTTATATTATAATCAAAAACATTTATATATATTTATTTGTATATTATCCTTCCTATAATATTATTATATATGTATTATTCATAACAAAAACATTATTAAAAAGTGTTTATTCATATATAATTATAATTATAAAAAAACTTTAAACTATGTATTTCTATTATGATCAAAAAAACCTGTCAATATTTATTTGCATATTATCGTTTCTATAATATTATTATATTTGTATTATTAATTACAAAAACATTACTAAAAAGTGTTCATTCATATATAATTATTATTATAAAAAAACTTTAAACTATGTATTTATATTATGATCAAAAAAACCTGTCAATATTTATTTGCATATTATCGTTTCTATAATATTATTATATTTGTATTATTAATTACAAAAACATTACTAAAAAGTGTTCATTCATATATTATTATTATTATAAAAAACTTTAAAATATGTATTTATATTATGATAAAAAAACCTGTGAATATTTATTTGCATATTATCCTTCCTATAATATTATTATATATGTATTATTAATAACAAAAACATTATTAAAAAGTATTCATTCATATATAATTATTATTATAAAAATATTATAAAATATGTATTTATATTATGATCAAAAACATTTTTATATATTTATTTGTATATTATCCTTCCTATAATATTATTATATATGTATTATTAATAACAAAAACATTATTAAAAAGTGTTCATTCATATATTATTATTATTATAAAATTATTATAAAATATGTATTTATATTATGATCAAAAACATTTATATATATTTATTTGTATATTATCCTTCCTATAATATTATTATATATGTATTATTCATAACAAAAACATTATTAAAAAGTGTTCATTCATATATAATTATAATTATAAAAAAACTTTAAACTATGTATTTATATAATGATCAAAAAAACCTGTCAATATTTATTTGCATATTATCGTTTCTATAATATTATTATATTTGTATTATTAATTACAAAAACATTACTAAAAAGTGTTCATTCATATATTATTATTATTATAAAAAACTTTAAAATATGTATTTATATTATGATAAAAAAACCTGTGAATATTTATTTGCATATTATCCTTCCTATAATATTATTATATATGTATTATTAATAACAAAAACATTATTAAAAAGTGTTCATTCATATATAATTATTATTATAAAAATATTATAAAATATGTATTTATATTATGATCAAAAACATTTTTATATATTTATTTGTATATTATCCTTCCTATAATATTATTATATATGTATTATTAATAACAAAAACATTATTAAAAAGTGTTCATTCCTATATTATTATTATTATAAAATTATTATAAAATATGTATTTATATTATGATCAAAAACATTTATATATATTTATTTGTATATTATCATTCCTATAATATTATTATATATGTATTATTCATAACAAAAACATTATTAAAAAGTGTTCATTCATATATAATTATAATTATAAAAAAACTTTAAACTATGTATTTATATTATGATCAAAAAAACCTGTCAATATTTATTTGCATATTATCGTTTCTATAATATTATTATATTTGTATTATTAATTACAAAAACATTACTAAAAAGTGTTCATTCATATATAATTATTATTATAAAAAAACTTTAAACTATGTATTTATATTATGATCAAAAAAACCTGTCAATATTTATTTGCATATTATCGTTTCTATAATATTATTATATTTGTATTATTAATTACAAAAACATTACTAAAAAGTGTTCATTCATATATAATTATTATTATAAAAAAACTTTAAACTATGTATTTATATTATGATTAAAAAAACCTGTCAATATTTATTTGCATATTATCGTTTCTATAATATTATTATATTTGGATTATTAATTACAAAAACATTACTAAAAAGTGTTCATATATTATTATTATTATAAAAAACTTTAAAATATGTATTTATATTATGATAAAAAAACCTGTGAATATTTATTTGCATATTATCCTTCCTATAATATTGTTATATATGTATTATTAATAACAAAAACATTATTAAAAAGTGTTCATTCATATATAATTATTATTATAAAAATATTATAAAATATGTATTTATATTATGATCAAAAACATTTATATATATTTATTTGTATATTATCCTTCCTATAATATTATTATATATGTATTATTAATAACAAAAACATTATTCAAAAGTGTTCATTCATATATAATTATTATTATAAAAATATTATAAAATATGTATTTATATTATGATCAAAAACATTTATATATATTTATTTGTATATTATCCTTCCTATAATATTATTATATATGTATTATAAATAAAAAAAACATCATTAAAAAGTGTTCATTCATATATAATTATTTTTATATAAAAATTATAAAATATGTATTTATATTATGATAAAAAAAAACCTGTCAATATTTAATTGCATATTATCCTTACTATAATATTAATATATATGTATTATTATTATTAAAAACATTATTAAAAAGTGTTCATTCATATATAATTATAATTATAAAAATATTATAAAATATGTATTTATATTATGATCAAAAACATTTTTATATATTTATTTGTATATTATCCTTCCTATAATATTATTATATATGTATTATTCATAACAAAAACATTATTAAAAAGTGTTCATTCATATATAATTATAAAAAAACTTTAAACTATGTATTTATATTATGATCAAAAAAACCTGTCAATATTTATTTTCATATTATCGTTTCTATAATATTATTATATTTGTATTATTAATTACAAAAACATTACTAAAAAGTGTTCATTCATATATAATTATTATTATAAAAAACTTTAAAATATGTATTTATATTATGATAAAAAAAACCTGTGAATATTTATTTGCATATTATCCTTCCTATAATATTATTATATATGTATTATTAATTACAAAAACATCATTAAAAATTGTTCATTCATATATAATTATTTTTATATAAACATTTTAAAATATGTATTTATAATATGATAAAAAAAAACCTGTCAATATTTAATTGCATATTATCCTTACTATAATATTAATAT
Organism: Macrosteles quadrilineatus; assembly: GCF_028750875.1. Lineage (NCBI taxonomy): Eukaryota > Metazoa > Arthropoda > Insecta > Hemiptera > Cicadellidae > Macrosteles > Macrosteles quadrilineatus. The sequence goes on along the minus strand of NW_026542769.1, from coordinate 65,997 downwards.
ATATGTATTATTATTATTAAAATCATTATTAAAAAGTGTTCATCATATATAATTATAATTATAAAAATATTATAAAATATGCATTTATATTATGATCAAAAACATTTATATATATTTATTTGTATATTATCCTTCCTATAATATTATTATATATGTATTATTAATAACAAAAACATTATTAAAAAGTGTTCATTCATATATAATTATTATTATAAAAATATTATAAAATATGTATTTATATTATAATCAAAAACATTTATATATATTTATTTGTATATTATCCTTCCTATAATATTATTATATATGTATTATTCATAACAAAAACATTATTAAAAAGTGTTCATTCATATATAATTATAATTATAAAAAAACTTTAAACTATGTATTTCTATTATGATCAAAAAAACCTGTCAATATTTATTTGCATATTATCGTTTCTATAATATTATTATATTTGTATTATTAATTACAAAAACATTACTAAAAAGTGTTCATTCATATATAATTATTATTATAAAAAAACTTTAAACTATGTATTTATATTATGATCAAAAAAACCTGTCAATATTTATTTGCATATTATCGTTTCTATAATATTATTATATTTGTATTATTAATTACAAAAACATTACTAAAAAGTGTTCATTCATATATTATTATTATTATAAAAAACTTTAAAATATGTATTTATATTATGATAAAAAAACCTGTGAATATTTATTTGCATATTATCCTTCCTATAATATTATTATATATGTATTATTAATAACAAAAACATTATTAAAAAGTGTTCATTCATATATTATTATTATTATAAAATTATTATAAAATATGTATTTATATTATGATCAAAAACATTTATATATATTTATTTGTATATTATCCTTCCTATAATATTATTATATATGTATTATTCATAACAAAAACATTATTAAAAAGTGTTCATTCATATATAATTATAATTATAAAAAAACTTTAAACTATGTATTTATATTATGATCAAAAAAACCTGTCAATATTTATTTTCATATTATCGTTTCTATAATATTATTATATTTGTATTATTAATTACAAAAACATTACTAAAAAGTGTTCATTCATATATAATTATTATTATAAAAAAACTTTAAACTATGTATTTATATTATGATCATAAAAACCTGTCAATATTTATTTGCATATTATCGTTTCTATAATATTATTATATTTGTATTATTAATTACAAAAACATTACTAAAAAGTGTTCATTCATATATAATTATTATTATAAAAAAACTTTAAACTATGTATTTATATTATGATTAAAAAAACCTGTCAATATTTATTTGCATATTATCGTTTCTATAATATTATTATATTTGGATTATTAATTACAAAAACATTACTAAAAAGTGTTCATATATTATTATTATTATAAAAAACTTTAAAATATGTATTTATATTATGATAAAAAAACCTGTGAATATTTATTTGCATATTATCCTTCCTATAATATTGTTATATATGTATTATTAATAACAAAAACATTATTAAAAAGTGTTCATTCATATATAATTATTATTATAAAAATATTATAAAATATGTATTTATATTATGATCAAAAACATTTATATATATTTATTTGTATATTATCCTTCCTATAATATTATTATATATGTATTATTAATAACAAAAACATTATTCAAAAGTGTTCATTCATATATAATTATTATTATAAAAATATTATAAAATATGTATTTATATTATGATCAAAAACATTTATATATATTTATTTGTATATTATCCTTCCTATAATATTATTATATATGTATTATTAATAACAAAAACATCATTAAAAAGTGATCATTCATATATAATTATTTTTATATAAAAATTATAAAATATGTATTTATATTATGATAAAAAAAAAACCTGTCAATATTTAATTGCATATTATCCTTACTATAATATTAATATATATGTATTATTATTATTAAAAACATTATTAAAAAGTGTTCATTCATATATAATTATAATTATAAAAATATTATAAAATATGTATTTATATTATGATCAAAAACATTTTTATATATTTATTTGTATATTATCCTTCCTATAATATTATTATATATGTATTATTCATAACAAAAACATTATTAAAAAGTGTTCATTCATATATAATTATAATTATAAAAAAACTTTAAACTATGTATTTATATTATGATAAAAAAAACCTGTCAATATTTATTTTCATATTATCGTTTCTATAATATTATTATATTTGTATTATTAATTACAAAAACATTACTAAAAAGTGTTCATTCATATATAATTATTATTATAAAAAACTTTTAAATATGTATTTATATTATGATAAAAAAAAACTGTGAATATTTATTTGCATATTATCCTTCCTATAATATTATTATATATGTATTATTAATTACAAAAACATCATTAAAAAGTGTTCATTCATATATAATTATTATTATAAAAATATTATAAAATATGTATTTATATTATGATCAAAAACATTTATATATATTTATTTGTATATTATCCTTCCTATAATATTATTATATATGTATTATTAATAACAAAAACATTATTAAAAAGTGTTCATTCATATATAATTATTATTATAAAAATATTATAAAATATGTATTTATATTATGATCAAAAACATTTATATATATTTATTTGTATATTATCCTTCCTATAATATTATTATATATGTATTATTCATAACAAAAACATTATTAAAAAGTGTTCATTCATATATTATTATTATTATAAAAATATTATAAAATATGTATTTATATTATGATCAAAAACATTTATATATATTTATTTGTATATTATCCTTCCTATAATATTATTATATATGTATTATTCATAACAAAAACATTATTAAAAAGTGTTCATTCATATATAATTATAATTATAAAAAAACTTTAAACTATGTATTTATATTATGATCAAAAAAACCTGTCAATATTTATTTGCATATTATCGTTTCTATAATATAATTATATTTGTATTATTAATTACAAAAACATTACTAAAAAGTGTTCATTCATATATAATTATTATTATAAAAAAACTTTAAACTATGTATTTATATTATGATCAAAAAAACCTGTCAATATTTTTTTGCATATTATCGTTTCTATAATATTATTATATTTGTATTATTAATTACAAAAACATTACTAAAAAGTGTTCATTCATATATTATTATTATTATAAAAACCTTAAAATATGTATTTATATTATGATCAAAAAAACCTGTGAATATTTATTTGCATATTATCCTTCCTATAATATTATTATATATGTATTATTAATAACAAAAACATTATTAAAAAGTGTTCATTCATATATAATTATTATTATAAAAATATTATAAAATATGTATTTATATTATGATTAAAAACATTTATATATATTTATTTGTATATTATCCTTCCTATAATATTATTATATATGTATTATTAATAACAAAAACATTATTCAAAAGTGTTCATTCATATATAATTATTATTATAAAAATATTATAAAATATGTATTTATATTATGATCAAAAACATTTATATATATTTATTTGTATATTATCCTTCCTATAATATTATTATATATGTATTATTAATAACCAAAACATCATTAAAAAGTGTTCATTCATATATAATTATTTTTATATAAAAATTATAAAATATGTATTTATATTATGATAAAAAAAACCTGTCAATATTTAATTGCATATTATCCTTACTATAATATTATTATATATGTATTATTCATAACAAAAACATTATTAAAAAGTGTTCATTCATATATAATTATAATTATAAAAATATTATAAAATATGTATTTATATTATGATCAAAAACATTTTTATATATTTATTTGTATATTATCCTTCCTATAATATTATTATATATGTATTATTCATAACAAAAACATTATTAAAAAGTGTTCATTCATATATAATTATAATTATAAAAAAACTTTAAACTATGTATTTATATTATGATCAAAAAAACCTGTCAATATTTATTTTCATATTATCGTTTCTATAATATTATTATATTTGTATTATTAATTTCAAAAACATTACTAAAAAGTGTTCATTCATATAAAATTATTATTATAAAAAAACTTTTAAATATGTATTTATATTATGATAAAAAAAAACTGTGAATATTTATTTGCATATTATCCTTCCTATAATATTATTATATATGTATTATTAATTACAAAAACATCATTAAAAAGTGTTTATTCATATATAATTATTATTATAAAAATATTATTAAATATGTATTTATATTATGATCAAAAACATTTATATATATTTATTTGTATATTATCCTTCCTATAATATTATTATATATGTATTATTAATAACAAAAACATCATTAAAAAGTGTTCATTCATATATAATTATTTTTATATAAAAATTATAAAATATGTATTTATATTATGATAAAAAAAAACCTGTCAATATTTAATTGCATATTATCCTTACTATAATATTAATATATATGTATTATTATTATTAAAAACATTATTAAAAAGTGTTCATTCATATATTATTATAATTATAAAAATATTATAAAATATGTATTTATATTATGATCAAAAACATTTTTATATATTTATTTGTATATTATCCTTCCTATAATATTATTATATATGTATTATTCATAACAAAAACATTATTAAAAAGTGTTCATTCATATATAATTATAATTATAAAAAAACTTTAAACTATGTATTTATATTATCATCAAAAAAACCTGTCAATATTTATTTTCATATTATCGTTTCTATAATATTATTATATTTGTATTATTAATTACAAAAACATTACTAAAAAGTGTTCATTCATATATAATTATTATTATAAAAAACTTTTAAATATGTATTTATATTATGATAAAAAAAACTGTTAATATTTATTTGCATATTATCCTTCCTATAATATTATTATATATGTATTATTAATTACAAAAACATCATTAAAAAGTGTTCATTCATATATAATTATTATTATAAAAATATTATAAAATATGTATTTATATTATGATCAAAAACATTTATATATATTTATTTGTATATTATCCTTCCTATAATATTATTATATATGTATTATTAATAACAAAAACATTATTAAAAAGTGTTCATTCATATATAATTATTATTATAAAAATATTATAAAATATGTATTTATATTATGATCAAAAACATTTATATATATTTATTTGTATATTATCCTTCCTATAATATTATTATATATGTATTATTCATAACAAAAACATTATTAAAAAGTGTTCATTCATATATTATTATTATTATTATAAAAATATTATAAAATATGTATTTATATTATGATCAAAAACATTTATATATATATTTATTTGTATATTATCCTTCCTATAATATTATTATATATGTATTATTCATAACAAAAACATTATTAAAAAGTGTTCATTCATATATAATTATAATTATAAAAAAACTTTAAACTATGTATTTATATTATGATCAAAAAAACCTGTCAATATTTATTTGCATATTATCGTTTCTATAATATTATTATATTTGTATTATTATTTACAAAAACATTACTTAAAAGTGTTCATTCATATATAATTATTATTATAAAAAAACTTTAAACTATGTATTTATATTATGATCAAAAAAACCTGTCAATATTTTTTTGCATATTATCGTTTCTATAATATTATTATATTTGTATTATTAATTACAAAAACATTACTAAAAAGTGTTCATTCATATATAATTATTATTATAAAAAACTTTAAAATATGTATTTATATTATGATCAAAAAAACCTGTGAATATTTATTTGCATATTATCCTTCCTATAATATTATTATATATGTATTATTAATAACAAAAACATTATTAAAAAGTGTTCATTCATATATAATTATTATTATAAAAATATTATAAAATATGTATTTATATTATGATCAAAAACATTTATATATATTTATTTGTATATTATCCTTCCTATAATATTATTATATATGTATTATTAATAACAAAAACATTATTCAAAAGTGTTCATTCATATATAATTATTATTATAAAAATATTATAAAATATGTATTTATATTATGATCAAAAACATTTATATATATTTATTTGTATATTATCCTTCCTATAATATTATTATATATGTATTATTAATAACAAAAACATCATTAAAAAGTGTTCATTCATATATAATTATTTTTATATAAAAATTATAAAATATGTATTTATATTATGATAAAAAAAACCTGTCAATATTTAATTGCATATTATCCTTACTATAATATTATTATATATGTATTATTCATAACAAAAACATTATTAAAAAGTGTTCATTCATATATAATTATAATTATAAAAAAACTTTAAACTATGTATTTATATTATGATCAAAAAAACCTGTCAATATTTATTTTCATATTATCGTTTCTATAATATTATTATATTTGTATTAATAATTACAAAAACATTACTAAAAAGTGTTCATTCATATATAATTATTATTATAAAAAACTTTAAAATATGTATTTATATTATAATAAAAAAAACCTGTGAATATTTATTTGCATATTATCCTTCCTATAATATTATTATATATGTATTATTAATTACAAAAACATCATTAAAAAGTGTTCATTCATATAAAATTATTTTTATATAAAAGTTTTAAAATATGTATTTATATTATGATAAAAAAAACCTGTCAATATTTAATTGCATATTATCCTTACTATAATTTTAATATATATGTATTATTATTATTAAAAACATTATTAAAAATTGTTCATTCATATATAATTATAATTATAAAAATATTATAAAATATGTATTTATATTATGATCAAAAACATTTATATATATTTATTTGTAAATTATCCTTCCTATAATATTATTATATATGTATTATTCATAACAAAAACATTATTAAAAAGTGTTCATTCATATATAATTATAATTATAAAAAAACTTTAAACTATGTATTTATATTATGATCAAAAAAACCTGTAAATATTTATTTGCATATTATCCTTCCTATAATATTATTATATATGTATTATTAATAACAAAAACATTATTAAAAAGTGTTCATTCATATATAATTATTATTATAAAAATATTATAAAATATGTATTTATATTATGATCAAAAACATTTATATATATTTATTTGTATATTATCCTTCCTATAATATTATTATATATGTATTATTAATAACAAAAACATTATTCAAAAGTGTTCATTCATATATAATTATTATTATAAAAATATTATAAAATATGTATTTATATTATGATCAAAAACATTTATATATATTTATTTGTATATTATCCTTCCTATAATATTATTATATATGTATTATTAATAACAAAAACATCATTAAAAAGTGTTCATTCATATATAATTATTTTTATATAAAAATTATAAAATATGTATTTATATTATGATAAAAAAAACCTGTCAATATTTAATTGCATATTATCCTTACTATAATATTATTATATATGTATTATTCATAACAAAAGTATTATTAAAAAGTGTTCATTCATATATAATTATTATTATAAAAATATTATAAAATATGTATTTATATTATGATCAAAAACATTTATATATATTTATTTGTATATTATCCTTCCTATAATATTATTATATATGTATTATTAATAACAAAAACATTATTAAAAAGTGTTCATTCATATATAATTATTATTATAAAAATATTATAAAATATGTATTTATATTATGTTAAAAAACATTTATATATATTTATTTGTATATTATCCTTCCTATAATATTATTATATATGTATTATTCATAACAAAAACATTATTAAAAAGTGTTCATTCATATATTATTATTATTATAAAAATATTATAAAATATGTATTTATATTATGATCAAAAACATTTATATATATTTATTTGTATATTATCCTTCCTATAATATTATTATATATGTATTATTCATAACAAAAACATTATTAAAAAGTGTTCATTCATATATAATTATAATTATAAAAAAACTTTAAACTATGTATTTATATTATGATCAAAAAAACCTGTCAATATTTATTTGCATATTATCGTTTCTATAATATAATTATATTTGTATTATTAATTACAAAAACATTACTAAAAAGTGTTCATTCATATATAATTATTATTATAAAAAAACTTTAAACTATGTATTTATATTATGTTAAAAAAAACCTGTCAATATTTTTTTGCATATTATCGTTTCTATAATATTATTATATTTGTATTATTAATTACAAAAACATTACTAAAAAGTGTTCATTCATATATTATTATTATTATAAAAAACTTTAAAATATGTATTTATATTATGATCAAAAAAACCTGTGAATATTTATTTGCATATTATCCTTCCTATAATATTATTATATATGTATTATTAATAACAAAAACATTATTAAAAAGTGTTCATTCATATATAATTATTATTATAAAAATATTATAAAATATGTATTTATATTATGATTAAAAACATTTATATATATTTATTTGTATATTATCCTTCCTATAATATTATTATATATGTATTATTAATAACAAAAACATTATTCAAAAGTGTTCATTCATATATAATTATTATTATAAAAATATTATAAAATATGTATTTATATTATGATCAAAAACATTTATATATATTTATTTGTATATTATCCTTCCTATAATATTATTATATATGTATTATTAATAACAAAAACATCATTAAAAAGTGTTCATTCATATATAATTATTTTTATATAAAAATTATAAAATATGTATTTATATTATGATAAAAAAAACCTGTCAATATTTAATTGCATATTATCCTTACTATAATATTATTATATATGTATTATTCATAACAAAAACATTATTAAAAAGTGTTCATTCATATATAATTATAATTATAAAAATATTATAAAATATGTATTTATATTATGATCAAAAACATTTTTATATATTTATTTGTATATTATCCTTCCTATAATATTATTATATATGTATTATTCATAACAAAAACATTATTAAAAAGTGTTCATTCATATATAATTATAATTATAAAAAAACTTTAAACTATGTATTTATATTATGATCAAAAAAACCTGTCAATATTTATTTTCATATTATCGTTTCTATAATATTATTATATTTGTATTATTAATTACAAAAACATTACTAAAAAGTGTTCATTCATATATAATTATTATTATAAAAAAACTTTTAAATATGTATTTATATTATAATAAAAAAAACTGTGAATATTTATTTGCATATTATCCTTCCTATAATATTATTATATATGTATTATTAATTACAAAAACATCATTAAAAAGTGTTCATTCATATATAATTATTATTATAAAAATATTATAAAATATGTATTTATATTATGATCAAAAACATTTATATATATTTATTTGTATATTATCCTTCCTATAATATTATTATATATGTATTATTAATAACAAAAACATCATTAAAAAGTGTTCATTCATATATAATTATTTTTATATAAAAATTATAAAATATGTATTTATATTATGATAAAAAAAAACCTGTCAATATTTAATTGCATATTATCCTTACTATAATATTAATATATATGTATTATTATTATTAAAAACATTATTAAAAAGTGTTCATTCATATATTATTATTATTATTATAAAAATATTATAAAATATGTATTTATATTATGATCAAAAACATTTATATATATTTATTTGTATATTATCCTTCCTATAATATTATTATATATGTATTATTCATAACAAAAACATTATTAAAAAGTGTTCATTCATATATAATTATAATTATAAAAAAACTTTAAACTATGTATTTATATTATGATCAAAAAAACCTGTCAATATTTATTTGCATATTATCGTTTCTATAATATTATTATATTTGTATTATTAATTACAAAAACATTACTAAAAAGTGTTCATTCATATATAATTATTATTATAAAAAAACTTTAAACTATGTATTTATATTATGATCAAAAAACCTGTCAATATTTTTTTGCATATTATCGTTTCTATAATATTATTATATTTGTATTATTAATTACAAAAACATTACTAAAAAGTGTTCATTCATATATTATTATTATTATAAAAAACTTTAAAATATGTATTTATATTATGATCAAAAAAACCTGTGAATATTTATTTGCATATTATCCTTCCTATAATATTATTATATATGTATTATTAATAACAAAAACATTATTAAAAAGTGTTCATTCATATATAATTATTATTATAAAAATATTATAAAATATGTATTTATATTATGATCAAAAACATTTATATATATTTATTTGTATATTATCCTTCCTATAATATTATTATATATGTATTATTAATAACAAAAACATTATTCAAAAGTGTTCATTCATATATAATTATTATTATAAAAATATTATAAAATATGTATTTATATTATGATCAAAAACATTTATATATATTTATTTGTATATTATCCTTCCTATAATATTATTATATATGTATTATTAATAACAAAAACATCATTAAAAAGTGTTCATTCATATATAATTATTTTTATATAAAAATTATAAAATATGTATTTATATTATGATAAAAAAAACCTGTCAATATTTAATTGCATATTATCCTTACTATAATATTATTATATATGTATTATTCATAACAAAAACATTATTAAAAAGTGTTCATTCATATATAATTATAATTATAAAAAAACTTTAAACTATGTATTTATAATATGATCAAAAAAACCTGTCAATATTTATTTTCATATTATCGTTTCTATAATATTATTATATTTGTATTATTAATTACAAAAACATTACTAAAAAGTGTTCATTCATATATAATTATTATTATAAAAAACTTTAAAATATGTATTTATATTATGATAAAAAAAACCTGTGAATATTTATTTGCATATTATCCTTCCTATAATATTATTATATATGTATTATTAATTACAAAAACATCATTAAAAAGTGATCATTCATATAAAATTATTTTTATATAAAAATTTTAAAATATGTATTTATATTATGATAAAAAAAACCTGTCAATATTTAATTGCATATTATCCTTACTATAATTTTAATATATATGTATTATTATTATTAAAAACATTATTAAAAAGTGTTCATTCATATATAATTATAATTATAAAAATATTATAAAATATGTATTTATATTATGATCAAAAACATTTATATATATTTATTTGTAAATTATCCTTCCTATAATATTATTATATATGTATTATTCATAACAAAAACATTATTAAAAAGTGTTCATTCATATATAATTATAATTATAAAAAAACTTTAAACTATGTATTTATATTATGATCAAAAAATCCTGTAAATATTTATTTGCATATTAATAATAATTATATATGAATGAACACTTTTGAATAATGTTTTTGTTATTAATAATACATATATAATAATATTATAGGAAGGATAATATACAAATAAATATATATAAATGTTTTTGATCATAATATAAATACATATTTTATAATATTTTTATAATAATAATTATATATGAATGAACACCTTTTAATAATGTTTTTGTTATAAATAATACATATATAATAATATTATAGGAAGGATAATATGCAAATAAATATTCACAGGTTTTTTTATCATAATATAAATACATAGTTTAAAGTTTTTTTATAATTATAATTATATATGAATGAACACTTTTTAATAATGTTTTTGTTATGAATAATACATATATAATAATATTATAGGAAGAATAATATACAAATAAATATATATAAATGTTTTTGATCATAATATAAATACATATTTTATAATAATTTTATAATAATAATAATATATGAATGAACACTTTTTAATAATGTTTTTGTTATTAATAATACATATATAATAATATTATAGAAACGATAATATGCAAATAAATATTGACAGGTTTTTTTGATCATAATATAAATACATAGTTTAAAGTTTTTTTATAATAATAATTATATATGAATGAACACTTTTTAGTAATGTTTTTGTAATTAATAATACAAATATAATAATATTATAGAAACGATAATATGCAAATAAATATTGACAGGTTTTTTTGATCATAATATAAATACATAGTTTAAAGTTTTTTTTATAATTATAATTATATATGAATGAACACTTTTTAATAATGTTTTTGTTATGAATAATACATATATAATAATATTATAGGAAGGATAATATACAAATAAATATATATAAATGTTTTTGATCATAATATAAATACATATTTTATAATATTTTTATAATAATAATAATATATGAATGAACACTTTTTAATAATGTTTTTGTTATGAATAATACACATATAATAATATTATATAAAGGATTATATACAAATAAATATATAGAAATGTTTTTGATCATAATATAAATACATATTTTATAATATTTTTATAATAATAATTATATATGAATGAACACTTTTTAATAATGTTGTTGTTATTAATAATACATATATATAATAATATTATAGGAAGGATAATATACAAATAAATATATATAAATGTTTTTGATTATAATATAAATACATATTTTATAATATTTTTATAATAATAATTATATATGAATGAACACTTTTTAATGATGTTTTTGTAATTAATAATACATATATAATAATATTATAGGAAGGATAATATGCAAATAAATATTCACAGTTTTTTTTATCATAATATAAATACATATTTAAAAGTTTTTTATAATAATAATTATATATGAATGAACACTTTTTAGTAATGTTTTTGTAATTAATAATACAAATATAATAATATTATAGAAACGATAATATGAAAATAAATATTGACAGGTTTTTTTGATCATAATATAAATACATAGTTTAAAGTTTTTTTATAATTATAATTATATATGAATGAACACTTTTTAATAATGTTTTTGTTATGAATAATACATATATAATAATATTATAGGAAGGATAATATACAAATAAATATATAAAAATGTTTTTGATCATAATATAAATACATATTTTAAAATATTTGTATAATTATAATTATATATGAATGTACACTTTTTAATAATGTTTTTAATAATAATAATACATATATATTAATATTATAGTAAGGATAATATGCAATTAAATTATTATTAATTACAAAAACATTACTAAAAAGTGTTCATTCATATATAATTATTATTATAAAAAAACTTTAAACTATGTATTTATATTATGATCAAAAAAACCTGTCAATATTTATTTGCATATTATCGTTTCTATAATATTATTATATTTGTATTATTAATTACAAAAACATTACTAAAAGTGTTCATTCATATATTATTATTATTATAAAAAACTTTAAAATATGTATTTATATTATGATAAAAAAACCTGTGAATATTTATTTGCATATTATCCTTCCTATAATATTATTATATATGTATTATTAATAACAAAAACATTATTAAAAAGTGTTCATTCATATATAATTATTATTATAAAAATATTATAAAATATGTATTTATATTATGATCAAAAACATTTTTATATTTTTATTTGTATATTATCCTTCCTATAACATTATTATATATGTATTATTAATAACAAAAACATTATTAAAAAGTGTTCATTCATATATTATTATTATTATAAAATTATTATAAAATATGTATTTATATTATGATCAAAAACATTTATATATATTTATTTGTATATTATCCTTCCTATAATATTATTATATATGTATTATTCATAACAAAAACATTATTAAAAAGTGTTCATTCATATATAATTATAATTATAAAAAAACTTTAAACTATGTATTTATATTATGATCAAAAAAACCTGTCAATATTTATTTGCATATTATCGTTTCTATAATATTATTATATTTGTATTATTAATTACAAAAACATTACTAAAAAGTGTTCATTCATATATAATTATTATTATAAAAAAATTTTAAACTATGTATTTATATTATGATCAAAAAAACCTGTCAATATTTATTTGCATATTATCGTTTCTATAATATTATTATATATGTATTATTAATAACAAAAACATTATTAAAAAGTGTTCATTCATATATTATTATTATTATAAAATTATTATAAAATATGTATTTATATTATGATCAAAAACATTTATATATATTTATTTGTATATTATCCTTCCTATAATATTATTATATATGTATTATTCATAACAAAAACATTATTAAAAAGTGTTCATTCATATATAATTATAATTATAAAAAAACTTTAAACTATGTATTTATATTATGATCAAAAAAACCTGTCAATATTTATTTGCATATTATCCTTACTATAATATTATTATATTTGGATTATTAATTACAAAAACATTACTAAAAAGTGTTCATTCATATATTATTATTATTATAAAAAACTTTAAAATATGTATTTATATTATGATAAAAAAAACCTGTGAATATTTATTTGCATATTATCCTTCCTATAATATTATTATATATGTATTATTAATAACAAAAACATTATTAAAAGGTGTTCATTCATATATAATTATTATTATAAAAATATTATAAAATATGTATTTATATTATGATCAAAAACATTTATATATATTTATTTGCATATTATCCTTCCTATAATATTATTATATATGTATTATTAATTACAAAAACATCATTAAAAAGTGTTCATTCATATAAAATTATTTTTATATAAAAATTTTAAAATATGTATTTATATTATGATAAAAAAAACCTGTCAATATTTAATTGCATATTATCCTTACTATAATTTTAATATATATGTATTATTATTATTAAAAACATTATTAAAAAGTGTTCATTCATATATAATTATAATTATAAAAATATTATAAAATATGTATTTATATTATGATCAAAAACATTTTTATATATTTATTTGTATATTATCCTTCCTATATTATTATTATATATGTATTATTCATAACAAAAACATTATTAAAAAGTGTTCATTCATATATAATTATAATTATAAAAAAACTTTAAACTATGTATTTATATTATGATCAAAAAAACCTGTCAATATTTATTTTCATATTATCGTTTCTATAATATTATTATATTTGTATTATTAATTACAAAAACATTACTAAAAAGTGTTCATTCATATATAATTATTATTATAAAAAACTTTTAAATATGTATTTATATTATGATAAAAAAAACTGTGAATATTTATTTGCATATTATCCTTCCTATAATATTATTTTATATGTATTATTAATTACAAAAACATCATTAAAAAGTGTTCATTCATATATAATTATTATTATAAAAATATTATAAAATATGTATTTATATTATGATCAAAAACATTTATATATATTTATTTGTATATTATCCTTCCTATAATATTATTATATATGTATTATTCATAACAAAAACATTATTAAAAAGTGTTCATTCATATATAATTATAATTATAAAAAAACTTTAAACTATGTATTAATATTATGATAAAAAAAACCTGTCAATATTTATTTGCATATTATTGTTTCTTTAATATTATTATATTTGTATTATTAATTACAAAAACATTACTAAAAAGTGTTCATTCATATATAATTATTATTATAAAAAGATTTAAAATATGTATTTATATTATGATAAAAAAAACCTGTCAATATTTAATTGCATATTATCCTTCCTATAATATTAATATATATGTATTATTATTATTAAAAACATTATTAAAAAGTGTTCATTCATATATAATTATAATTATAAAAAATATTATAAAATATGTATTTATATTATGATCAAAAACATTTATATATATTTATTTGTATATTATCCTTCCTATAATATTATTATATATGTATTATTAATAACAAAAACATTACTAAAAAGTGTTCATTCATATATAATTATTATTATAAAAATATTATAAAATATGTATTTATATTATGATCAAAAACATTTATATATATTTATTTGTATATTATCCTTCCTATAATATTATTATATATGTATTATTAATAACAAAAACATTATTAAAAAGTGTTCATTCATATATAATTATAATTATAAAAATATTATAAAATATGTATTTATATTATGATCAAAAACATTTATATATATTTATTTATATATTATCCTTCCTATAATATTATTATAAATGTATTATTAATAACAAAAACATTACTAAAAAGTGTTCATTCATATATAATTATTATTATAAAAATATTATAAAATATGTATTTATATTATGATCAAAACATTTATATATATTTATTTGTATATTATCCTTCCTATAATATTATTATATATGTATTATTAATAACAAAAACATCATTAAAAAGTGTTCATTCATATATAATTATTTTTATATAAAAATTATAAAATATGTATTTATATTATGATAAAAAAAAACATTTATATATATTTATTTGTATATTATCCTTCCTATAATATTATTATATATGTATTATTAATAACAAAAACATTACTAAAAAGTGTTCTTTCATATATAATTATTATTATAAAAATATTATAAAATATGTATTTATATTATGATCAAAAACATTTATATATATTTATTTGTATATTATCCTTCCTATAATATTATTATATATGTATTATTAATAACAAAAACATTATTAAAAAGTGTTCATTCATATATAATTATAATTATAAAAATATTATAAAATATGTATTTATATTATGATCAAAAACATTTATATATATTTATTTATATATTATCCTTCCTATAATATTATTATATATGTATTATTAATAACAAAAACATTACTAAAAAGTGTTCATTCATATATAATTATTATTATAAAAATATTATAAAATATGTATTTATATTATGATCAAAACATTTATATATATTTATTTGTATATTATCCTTCCTATAATATTATTATATATGTATTATTAATAACAAAAACATCATTAAAAAGTGTTCATTCATATATAATTATTTTTATATAAAAATTATAAAATATGTATTTATATTATGATAAAAAAAACCTGTCAATATTTAATTGCATATTATCCTTACTATAATATTAATATATATGTATTATTATTATTAAAAACATTATTAAAAAGTGTTCATTCATATATAATTATAATTATAAAAATATTATAAAATATGTATTTATATTATGATCAAAAACATTTTTATATATTTATTTGTATATTATCCTTCCTATAATATTATTATATATGTATTATTCATAACAAAAACATTATTAAAAAGTGTTCATTCATATATAATTATAATTATAAAAAAACTTTAAACTATGTATTTATATTATGATCAAAAAAACCTGTCAATATTTATTTTCATATTATCGTTTCTATAATATTATTATATTTGTATTATTAATTACAAAAACATTACTAAAAAGTGTTCATTCATATATAATTATTATTATAAAAAAACTTTTAAATATGTATTTATATTATGATAAAAAAAACTGTGAATATTTATTTGCATATTATCCTTCCTATAATATTATTATATATGTATTATTAATTACAAAAACATCATTAAAAAGTGTTCATTCATATATAATTATTATTATAAAAATATTATAAAATATGTATTTATATTATGATCAAAAACATTTATATATATTTATTTGTATATTATCCTTCCTATAATATTATTATATATGTATTATTCATAACAAAAACATTATTAAAAAGTGTTCATTCATATATAATTATAATTATAAAAAAACTTTAAACTATGTATTTATATTATGATCAAAAAAACCTGTCAATATTTATTTTCATATTATCGTTTCTATAATATTATTATATTTGTATTATTAATTACAAAAACATTACTAAAAAGTGTTCATTCATATATAATTATTATTATAAAAAACTTTAAAATATGTATTTATATTATGATAAAAAAAAACCTGTGAATATTTATTTGCATATTATCCTTCCTATAATATTATTATATATGTATTATTAATAACAAAAACATTATTAAAAAGTGTTCATTCATATATAATTATTATTATAAAAATATTATAAAATATGTTTTTATATTATGATCAAAAACATTTATATATATTTATTTGTATATTATCCTTCCTATAATATTATTATATATGTATTATTCATAACAAAAACATTATTAAAAAGTGTTCATTCATATATAATTATAATTACAAAAAACATTAAACTATGTATTTATATTATGATCAAAAAAACCTGTCAATATTTATTTGCATATTATCGTTTCTATAATATTATTATATTTGTATTATTAATTACAAAAACATTACTAAAAAGTGTTCATTCATATATTATTATTATTATAAAAAACTTTAAAATATGTATTTACATTATGATAAAAAAACCTGTGAATATTTATTTGCATATTATCCTTCCTATAATATTATTATATATGTATTATTAATAACAAAAACATTATTAAAAAGTGTTCATTCATATATAATTATTATTATAAAAATATTATAAAATATGTATTTATATTATGATCAAAAACATTTATATATATTTATTTGTATATTATCCTTCCTATAATATTAGTATATATGTATTATTAATAACAAAAACATTATTCAAAAGTGTTCATTCATATATAATTAATTATTATTATAAAAATATTATAAAATATGTATTTATATTATGATCAAAAACATTTATATATATTTATTTGTATATTATCCTTCCTATAATATTATTATATATGTATTATTCATAACAAAAACATTATTAAAAAGTGTTCATTCATATATAATTATAATTATAAAAAAACTTTAAACTATGTATTTATATTATGATCAAAAAAACCTGTCAATATTTATTTTCATATTATGGTTTCTATAATATTATTATATTTGTATTATTAATTACAAAAACATTACTAAAAAGTGTTCATTCATATATAATTATTTTTATAAAAAACTTTAAAATATGTATTTATATTATGATAAAAAAAACCTGTGAATATTTATTTGCATATTATCCTTCCTATAATATTATTATATATGTATTATTACTAACAAAAACATTATTAAAAAGTGTTCATTCATATATAATTATTATTATAAAAATATTATAAAATATGTATTTATATTATGATCAAAAACATTTATATATATTTATTTGTATATTATCCTTCCTATAATATTATTATATATGTATTATTAATAACAAAAACATCATTAAAAAGTGTTCATTCATATATAATTATTTTTATATAAAGATTATAAAATATGTATTTATATTATGATAAAAAAAACCTGTCAATATTTAATTGCATATTATCCTTACTATAATATTAATATATATGTATTATTATTATTAAAAACATTATTAAAAAGTGTTCATTCATATATAATTATAATTATAAAAATATTATAAAATATGTATTTATATTATGATCAAAAACATTTTTATATATTTATTTGTATATTATCCTTCCTATAATATTATTATATATGTATTATTCATAACAAAAACATTATTAAAAAGTGTTCATTCATATATAATTATAATTATAAAAAAAACTTTAAACTATGTATTTATATTATGATCAAAAAAACTTGTCAATATATATTTGCATATTATTGTTTCTATAATATTATTATATTTGTATTATTAATTACAAAAACATTACTAAAAAGTGTTCATTCATATGTAATTATTATTATAAAAAACTTTAAAATATGTATTTATATTATGATAAAAAAAACCTGTCAATATTTAATTGCATATTATCCTTACTATAATATTAATATATATGTATTATTATTATTAAAAACATTATTAAAAAGTGTTCATTCATGTATAATAATAATTATAAAAATATTATAAAATATGTATTTATATTATGATCAAAAACATTTATATATATTTATTTGTATATTATCCTTCCTATAATATTATTATATATGTATTATTAATAACAAAAACATTATTCAAAAGTGTTCATTCATATATAATTATTATTATAAAAATATTATAAAATATGTATTTATATTATGATCAAAAACATTTATATATATTTATTTGTATATTATCCTTCCTATAATATTATTATATATGTATTATTAATAACAAAAACATCATTAAAAAGTGTTCATTCATATATAATTATTTTTATATAAAAATTTTAAAATATGTATTTATATTATGATAAAAAAAAACCTGTCAATATTTAATTGCATATTATCCTTACTATAATATTAATATATATGTATTATTATTATTAAAAACATTATTAAAAAGTGTTCATTCATATATAATTATAATTATAAAAATATTATAAAATATGTATTTATATTATGATCAAAAACATTTATATATATTTATTTGTATATTATCCTTCCTATAATATTATTATACATGTATTATTCATAACAAAAACATTATTAAAAAGTGTTCATTCATATATAATTATAATTATAAAAAAAACTTTAAACTATGTATTTATATTATGATCAAAAAAACCTGTCAATATTTATTTGCATATTATCGTTTCTATAATATTATTATATTTGTATTATTAATTACAAAAACATTACTAAAAAGTGTTCATTCATATATAATTATTATTATAAAAAAACTTTAAACTATGTATTTATATTATGATCAAAAAAACCTGTCAATATTTATTTGCATATTATCGTTTCTATAATATTATTATATTTGTATTATTAATTACAAAAACATTACTAAAAAGTGTTCATTCATATATTATTATTATTATAAAAAACTTTAAAATATGTATTTATATTATGATAAAAAAACCTGTGAATATTTATTTGCATATTATCCTTCCTATAATATTATTATATATGTATTATTAATAACAAAAACATTATTAAAAAGTGTTCATTCATATATAATTATTATTATAAAAATATTATAAAATATGTATTTATATTATGATCAAAAACATTTATATATATTTATTTGTATATTATCCTTCCTATAATATTATTATATATGTATTATTAATAACAAAAACATTATTAAAAAGTGTTCATTCATATGTAATTATTATTATAAAAATATTATAAAATATGTATTTATATGATGATCAAAAACATTTATATATATTTATTTGTATATTATCCTTCCTATAATATTATTATATATGTATTATTAATAACAAAAACATTATTAAAAAGTGTTCATTCATATATAATTATAATTATAAAAATATTATAAAATATGTATTTATATTATGATCAAAAACATTTATATATATTTATTTGTATATTATCCTTCCTATAATATTATTATATATGTATTATTAATAACAAAAACATTATTAAAAAGTGTTTATTCATATATAATTATTATTATAAAAATATTATAAAATATGTTTTTATATTATGATCAAAAACATTTATATATATTTATTTGTATATTATCCTTCCTATAATATTATTATATATGTATTATTAATAACAAAAACATTATATTATAAAAATATTATAAAATATGTATTTATATTATGATCAAAAACATTTATATATATTTATTTGTATATTATCCTTCCTATAATATTATTATATATGTATTATTAATAACAAAAACATCATTAAAAAGTGTTCATTCATATCTAATTATTTTTATATAAAAATTATAAAATATGTATTTATATTATGATAAAAAAAAACCTGTCAATATTTAATTGCATATTATCCTTACTATAATATTAATATATATGTATTATTATTATTAAAAACATTATTAAAAAGTGTTCATTCATATATAATTATAATTATAAAAATATTATAAAATATGTATTTATATTATGATCAAAAACATTTTTATATATTTATTTGTATATTATCCTTCCTATAATATTATTATATATGTATTATTCATAACAAAAACATTATTAAAAAGTGTTCATTCATATATATTTATAATTATAAAAAAACTTTAAACTATGTATTTATATTATAATCAAAAAAACCTGTCAATATTTATTTGCATATTATTGTTTCTTTAATATTATTATATTTGTATTATTAATTACAAAAACATTACTAAAAAGTGTTCATTCATATATAATTATTATTATAAAAAGATTTAAAATATGTATTTATATTATGATAAAAAAAACCTGTCAATATTTAATTGCATATTATCCTTCCTATAATATTAATATATATGTATTATTATTATTAAAAACATTATTAAAAAGTGTTCATTCATATATAATTATGATTATAAAAAATATTATAAAATATGTATTTATATTATGATCAAAAACATTTATATATATTTATTTGTATATTATCCTTCCTATAATATTATTATATATGTATTATTAATAACAAAAACATTATTAAAAAGTGTTCATTCATATATAATTATTATTATAAAAATATTATAAAATATGTATTTATATTATGATCAAAAACATTTATATATATTTATTTGTATATTATCCTTCCTATAATATTATTATATATGTATTATTAATAACAAAAACATTATTAAAAAGTGTTCATTCATATATAATTATAATTATAAAAATATTATAAAATATGTATTTATATTATGATCAAAAACATTAATATATATTTATTTGTATATTATCCTTCCTATTATTTGTATATTATCCTTCCTATAATATTATTATATATATATTATTAATAACAAAAACATTATTCAAAAGTGTTCATTCATATATAATTATTATTATAAAAATATTATAAAATATGTATTTATATTATGATCAAAAACATTTATATATATTTATTTGTATATTATCCTTCCTATAATATTATTATATATGTATTATTAATAACAAAAACATCATTAAAAAGTGTTCATTCATATATAATTATTTTTATATAAAAATTATAAAATATGTATTTATATTATTATAAAAAAAACCTGTCAATATTTCATTGCTTATTATCCTTACTATAATATTAATATATATGTATTATTATTATTAAAAACATTATTAAAAAGTGTTCATTCATATATAATTATAATTATAAAAATATTATAAAATATGTATTTATATTATGATCAAAAACATTTTTATAAATTTATTTGTATATTATCCTTCCTATAATATTATTATATATGTATTATTCATAACAAAAACATTATTAAAAATTGTTCATTCATATATTATTATTATTATAAAAATATTATAAAATATGTTTTTATATTATGATCAAAAACATTTATATATATTTATTTGTATATTATCCTTCCTATAATATTATTATATATGTATTATTCATAACAAAAACATTATTAAAAAGTGTTCATTCATATATAATTATAATTATAAAAAAACTTTAAACTATGTATTTATATTATGATAAAAAAAAACCTGTCAATATTTATTTTCATATTATCGTTTCTATAATATTATTATATTTGTATTATTAATTACAAAAACATTACTAAAAAGTGTTCATTCATATATAATTATTATTATAAAAATATTATAAAATATGTATTTATATTATGATAAAAAAAAACTGTGAATATTTATTTGCATATTATCCTTCCTATAATATTATTATATATGTATTATTAATTACAAAAACATCATTAAAAAGTGTTCATTCATATATAATTATTATTATAAAAATATTATAAAATATGTATTTATATTATGATCAAAAACATTTATATATATTTATTTGTATATTATCCTTCCTATAATATTATTATATATGTATTATTAATAACAAAAACATTATTCAAAAGTATTCATTCATATACAATTATTATTATAAAAATATTAAAAATATGTATTTATATTATGATCAAAAACATTTATATATATTTATTTGTATATTATCCTTCCTATAATATTATTATATATGTATTATTAATAACAAAAACATCATTAAAAAGTGTTCATTCATATATAATTATTTTTATATAAAAATTGTAAAATATGTATTTATATTATGATAAAAAAAACCTGTCAATATTTAATTGCATATTATCCTTACTATAATATTAATATATATGTATTATTATTATTAAAAACATTATTAAAAAGTGTTCATTCATATATAATTATAATTATAAAAATATTATAAAATATGTATTTATATTATGATCAAAAACATTTATATATATTTATTTGTATATTATCCTTCCTATAATATTATTATATATGTATTATTAATAACAAAAACATTATTAAAAAGTGTTCATTCATATATAATTATTATTATAAAAATATTATAAAATATGTATTTATATTATGATTAAAAACATTTATATATATTTATTTGTATATTATCCTTCCTATAATATTATTATATATGTATTATTCATAACAAAAACATTATTAAAAAGTGTTCATTCATATATTATTATTATTATAAAAATATTATAAAATATGTATTTATATTATGATCAAAAACATTTATATATATTTATTTGTATATTATCCTTCCTATAATATTATTATATATGTATTATTCATAACAAAAACATTATTAAAAAGTGTTCATTCATATATAATTATAATTATAAAAAAACTTTAAACTATGTATTTATATTATGATCAAAAAAACCTGTCAATATTTATTTGCATATTATCGTTTCTATAATATTATTATATTTGTATTATTAATTACAAAAAAATTACTAAAAAGTGTTCATTCATATATAATTATTATTATAAAAAAACTTTAAACTATGTATTTATATTATGATCAAAAAAACCTGTGAATATTTATTTGCATATTATCCTTCCTATAATATTATTATATATGTATTATTAATAACAAAAACATTATTAAAAAGTGTTCATTCATATATAATTATTATTATAAAAATATTATAAAATATGTATTAATATTATGATCAAAAACATTTATATATATTTATTTGTATATTATCCTTCCTATAATATTATTATATATGTATTATTAATAACAAAAACATTATTCAAAAGTGTTTATTCATATATAATTATTATTATAAAAATATTATAAAATATGTATTTATATTATGATCAAAAACATTTATATATATTTATTTGTATATTATCCTTCCTATAATATTATTATATATGTATTATTAATAAAAAAAACATCATTAAAAAGTGTTCATTCATATATAATTATTTTTATATAAAAATTATAAAATATGTATTTATATTATGATAAAAAAAACCTTTCAATATTTAATTGCATATTATCCTTACTATAATATTAATATATATGTATTATTATTATTAAAAACATTATTAAAAAGTGTTCATTCATATATAATTATAATTATAAAAATATTATAAAATATGTATTTATATTATGATCAAAAACATTTTTATATATTTATTTGTATATTATCTTTCCTATAATATTATTATATATGTATTATTAATAACAAAAACATTATTAAAAAGTGTTCATTCATATATAATTATTATTATAAAAATATTATAAAATATGTATTTATATTATGATCAAAAACATTTATATATATTTATTTGTATATTATCCTTCCTATAATATTACTATATATGTATTATTCATAACAAAAACATTATTAAAAAGTGTTCATTCATATATAATTATAATTATAAAAAAACTTTAAACTATGTATTTATATTATGATCAAAAAAACCTGTCAATATTTATTTGCATATTATCGTTTCTATAATATTATTATATTTGTATTATTAATTACAAAAACATTACAAAAAAGTGTTCATTCATATATAATTATTATTATAAAAAAACTTTAAACTATGTATTTATATTATGATCAAAAAAACCTGTCAATATTTATTTGCATATTATCGTTTCTATAATATTATTATATTTGTATTATTAATTACAAAAACATTACTAAAAAGTGTTCATTCATACATTATTATTATTATAAAAAACTTTAAAATATGTATTTATATTATGATAAAAAAACCTGTGAATATTTATTTGCATATTATCCTTCCTATAATATTATTATATATGTATTAATTATAACAAAAACATTATTAAAAAGTGTTCAATCATATATAATTATTATTATAAAAATATTATAAAATATGTATTTATATTATGATCAAAAACATTTATATATATTTATTTGTATATTATCCTTCCTATAATATTATTATATATGTATTATTAATAACAAAAATATTATTCAAAAGTGTTCATTCATATATAATTATTATTATAAAAATATTATAAAATATGTATTTATATTATGATCAAAAACATTTATATATATTTATTTGTATATTATCCTTCCTATAATATTATTATATATGTATTATTAATAACAAAAACATCATTAAAAAGTGTTCATTCATATATAATTATTGTTATATAAAAATTATAAAATATGTATTTATATTATGATAAAAAAAACCTGTCAATATTTAATTGCATATTATCCTTACTATAATATTAATATATATGTATTATTATTATTAAAAACATTATTAAAAAGTGTTCATTCATATATAATTATAATTATAAAAATATTATAAAAATTAATTATATATGAATGAACACTTTTTAATGATGTTTTTTTTATTAATAATACATATATAATAATATTATAGGAAGGATAATATACAAATAAATATATATAAATGTTTTTGATCATAATATAAATACATATTTTATAATATTTTTATAATAATAATTATATATGAATAAACACTTTTGAATAATGTTTTTGTTATTAATAATACATATATAATAATATTATAGGAAGGATAATATACAAATAAATATATATAAATGTTTTTGATCATAATATTAATACATATTTTATAATATTTTTATAATAATAATTATATATGAATGAACACTTTTTAATAATGTTTTTGTTATTAATAATACATATATAATAATATTATAGGAAGGATAATATGCAAATAAATATTCACAGGTTTTTTTGATCATAATATAAATACATAGTTTAAAGTTTTTTTATAATAATAATTATATATGAATGAACACTTTTTAGTAATTTTTTTGTAATTAATAATACAAATATAATAATATTATAGAAACGATAATATGCAAATAAATATTGACAGGTTTTTTGATCATAATATAAATACATAGTTTAAAGTTTTTTTATAATTATAATTATATATGAATGAACACTTTTTAATAATGTTTTTGTTATGAATAATACATATATAATAATATTATAGGAAGGATAATATACAAATAAATATATATAAATGTTTTTGATCATAATATAAATACATATTTTATAATATTTTTATAATAATAATAATATATGAATGAACACTTTTTAATAATGTTTTTGTTATGAATAATACATATATAATAATATTATAGGAAGGATAATATACAAATAAATATATATAAATGTTTTTAATCATAATATAAATACATATTTTATAATATTTTTATAATAATAATTATATATAAATGAACACTTTTTAATAATGTTTTTGTTATTAATAATACATATATAATAATATTATAGGAAGGATAATATACAAATAAATATATATAAATGTTTTTGATCATAATATAAATACATATTTTATAATATTTTTATAATTATAATTATATATGAATGAACACTTTTTAATAATGTTTTTAATAATAATAATACATATATATTAATATTATAGTAAGGATAATATGCAATTAAATATTGACAGGTTTTTTTTATCATAATATAAATACATATTTTACAATTTTTATATAAAAATAATTATATATGAATGAACACTTTTTAATGATGTTTTTGTTATTAATAATACATATATAATAATATTATAGGAAGGATAATATACAAATAAATATATATACATGTTTTTGATCATAATATAAATACATATTTTTAATATTTTTATAATAATAATTGTATATGAATGAATACTTTTGAATAATGTTTTTGT
The DNA here is from genome assembly GCF_028750875.1 of Macrosteles quadrilineatus. Lineage (NCBI taxonomy): Eukaryota > Metazoa > Arthropoda > Insecta > Hemiptera > Cicadellidae > Macrosteles > Macrosteles quadrilineatus. The sequence continues at coordinate 38,046 of NW_026542769.1, read as the reverse complement.
TATTAATAATACATATATAATAATATTATAGGAAGGATAATATACAAATAAATATATATAAATGTTTTTGATCATAATATAAATACATATTTTATAATATTTTTATAATAATAATTATATATGAATGAACACTTTTTAATGATGTTTTTGTAATTAATAATACATATATAATAATATTATAGGAAGGATAATATGCAAATAAATATTCACAGTTTTTTTTTATCATAATATAAATACATATTTTATAATATTTTTATAATAATAATTATATATGAATGAACACTTTTTAGTAATGTTTTTGTAATTAATAATACAAATATAATAATATTATAGAAACGATAATATGAAAATAAATATTGACAGGTTTTTTTTTATCATAATATAAATACATAGTTTAAAGTTTTTTTATAATTATAATTATATATGAATGAACACTTTTTAATAATGTTTTTGTTATGAATAATACATATATAATAATATTATAGGAAGGATAATATACAAATAAATATATATAAATGTTTTTGATCATAATATAAAAACATATTTTATAATATTTTTATAATAATAATAATATATGAATGAACACTTTTTAATAATGTTTTTGTTATGAATAATACATATATAATAATATTATAGGAAGGATAATATACAAATAAATTTATAAAAATGTTTTTGATCATAATATAAATACATATTTTATAATATTTTTATAATTATAATTATATATAAATGAACACTTTTTAATAATGTTTTTAATAATAATAATACATATATATTAATATTATAGTAAGGATAATAAGCAATTAAATATTGACAGGTTTTTTTTATAATAATATAAATACATATTTTATAATTTTTATATAAAAATAATTATATATGAATGAACACTTTTTAATGATGTTTTTGTTATTAATAATACATATATAATAATATTATAGGAAGGATAATATACAAATAAATATATATAAATGTTTTTGATCATAATATAAATACATATTTTATAATATTTTTATAATAATAATTATATATGAATGAACACTTTTGAATAATGTTTTTGTTATTAATAATATATATATAATAATATTATAGGAAGGATAATATACAAATAATAGGAAGGATAATATACAAATAAATATATATTAATGTTTTTGATCATAATATAAATACATATTTTATAATATTTTTATAATTATAATTATATATGAATGAACACTTTTTAATAATGTTTTTGTTATTAATAATACATATATAATAATATTATAGGAAGGATAATATACAAATAAATATATATAAATGTTTTTGATCATAATATAAATACATATTTTATAATATTTTTATAATAATAATTATATATGAATGAACACTTTTTAATAATGTTTTTGTTATTAATAATACATATATAATAATATTATAGGAAGGATAATATACAAATAAATATATATAAATGTTTTTGATCATAATATAAATACATATTTTATAATATTTTTTATAATCATAATTATATATGAATGAACACTTTTTAATAATGTTTTTAATAATAATAATACATATATATTAATATTATAGGAAGGATAATATGCAATTAAATATTGACAGGTTTTTTTTATCATAATATAAATACATATTTTAAATCTTTTTATAATAATAATTATATATGAATGAACACTTTTTAGTAATGTTTTTGTAATTAATAATACAAATATAATAATATTAAAGAAACAATAATATGCAAATAAATATTGACAGGTTTTTTTTATCATAATATAAATACATAGTTTAAAGTTTTTTTATAATTATAAATATATATGAATGAACACTTTTTAATAATGTTTTTGTTATGAATAATACATATATAATAATATTATAGGAAGGATAATATACAAATAAATATATAAAAATGTTTTTGATCATAATATAAATACATATTTTATAATATTTTTATAATTATAATTATATATGAATGAACACTTTTTAATAATGTTTTTAATAATAATAATACATATATATTAATATTATAGTAAGGATAATATGCAATTAAATATTGACAGGTTTTTTTTTTATCATAATATAAATACATATTTTATAATTTTTATAGAAAAATAATTATATATGAATGAACACTTTTTAATGATGTTTTTGTTATTTTTTTTTTTTTTTTTTTTTTTTTTTTTTTTTTAGGGTGAGGAGGGAAAATGCTTTTACGCACACAGGTAGCCAGCCTGTAGTGTGAGACTCCTGAGTTTATCACAGACTACTCACTAAAAAACCCCCTCTACTCTGTTGGACACAGACCTGGAATTGTTTGTCACATTACTTCAAGTCAGGCCAACATGTGACCTAAGCCCACAGGGCTCGCACCGTTTCTGGCATTATTTATTTTTTGACCTACACCGCATCCCGGTCGAGGTCAAGCTTCTTGGCGCGGAGAACACCCTGGATGTAAAGTGACACACAGGTCCAATTGTCCTCACCCTCCATCATCATCGGTATGACCGTGTCCACCGACAGCAGTCCTACGAACTGTTGAGCCTCTAGGCGGGGCCTTTCCCAATGCTGGCAGTGGAAGAAAGTGTGTTCCACGTCATCGGGAATGCCTGGGCAGTATATGCAATCGGGTGACACGGCTTTGCCCATCCTGAACAAGTACGACCGGAAAAAGCCGTGACCCGTCAGAAATTGGGTGAGGTAGAAGTTCACCTCTCCGCACCGCCGATTAACCCAAGGTTGGACCTGTTGTATCAGTCGCCTGGTCCAGAGCCCCCTTGTCTCCTGTTCCCAGCTCTCCTGCCACAGCTGGAAGGTCCGGGTGCGTTCCTCAATACTTGCCTGGTCCTCCCCACGGCGCTGATAAATTGCCTTCCTCTCCGCCGCCAAAAGTTTGACGGGGATGACTCCAGCAACCACCAGGACGGCGGGTTCGGACACTGTTCGATAGGCAGATGCTACCCTTAGTGCTGCCTGACGCTGCACTCGGGCGAGCCGCATCCTATATACCTCCTTATTGAGAGCGTCTGCCCAGACCTCCGCACCGTACAGGAGCACTGACTGGACCGCAGACATCAACAGCCTTCTGCGGCTGGACCGTGGACCTCCGACATTGGCCATTAACCGACTAAGGGAAGAAACCATTTTAGCGGCCTTGTCCGCCGTACGGGTGATCTGGTCTCGCCAGCTGAGCTTGCTGTCCACCATGACCCCAAGGTACTTTGCGGCACGAGTGGTTTGGACTTCAACGTTCCCCACCATCAAAGGCACGATGGTGTCAATCCTCTTTTTAGTCAGAATGACAATCTCAGTTTTGCTCAGAGCGAGCGAGAGACCATGTTCTGCCATCCATGCGTTAATGGTTCGCATGACTCGATTTAGTTTCAGCTGGGCAAGCTCAATGCTACGTGCAGCTATTAAAGCCGCAACGTCATCTGCATACCCAACTAGGACGGTTTCCTCAGGCATCTCGGATCTCAAGAGGCTGTCGTAGGCGACGTTCCAGAGGTCCGGGCCCAGTATGGATCCTTGAGCAGCACCAGAAGTTACATCCATCGTCCTGGAGCCTTCTGTAGTGTCGTAAATGATGAGGCGGTACCGGAGGTAGTCCTCTATCATGCGCATGAGGTATGCCGGGACGTGGAAAGTGTTCTCCAGTGCGTCGAGCATATCGCACCACCTCGCGGAATTAAATGCGTTTCGCACATCAAGTGTTACAAGCAGCACAACCCGACGAGAATAGTTGTTAAACTCCTCAGCTCTCATTACGGCTCGCTTTACCTCCTCAATAGCGTCAACCGTTGACCGTCCCTTCCTGAAACCGTACTGACGAGGGGATAGATTCCCTGCAGCAACCACGGCTGAATTCAGTCGGGAACGGATCAACTTTTCCAAGACTTTCCCAGCAGTGTCCAACATACAGAGAGGTCTGTAAGAGGAGGGTAGGTCTGGGTTTCCTTTTCCCTTCCCCACGAGCACAAGCCTAGCTGTTTTCCAGCAGAAGGGAAACTTCCCCTCGGCCAGACAGGCATTGTACGTGCTCAAAAGGATTTGTGGGTTTATTGAAAAGACTTTCTTCAGGGCCTCACCAGGTACCCCATCCGGTCCAGGAGCCTTGTTGTTCTTCAGGGACAGAACGGCCGCCTCCAACTCCTCGAGACTGAAAAGCGGTACGTCGTCCACCCTTCCGAACTCCCGCAATGGACGCAGTGTGTGAGTCGGGAAAAGGGACTTTACGATCCTCTCCATAGAGGCCCCGTCCATAACGGAAGGTGGAGAGCGGGTGCCAAGCTTCTTGGTTACTATCTTGTAACCAAGGCCCCACGGATCGGAATCGACATCGTCCCTTAATTTCTCCCAGCAACTGCGTTTGCTCCGGTTAATGGCCCGGCGAAGAGACTTCCTTGCCACCTTGTAAGCGTCAGACTTAAGACGTCTATCTTCAGGTTCTCTAGCCCTGGTAGCAAGACGTCTGGCTCTCAATGCTGCCCGTCGTAGTTCTGCGATCTCGGTTGTCCACCAGTACACAGGTCGCTTATCGCACCGGGATATCCTGCGAGGCATTGACTCTTCGCAGGCCGAGACTATCAGCCTCATCAATGATGTAACTGATGTCTCTGCGTGAGCCACGCCGGATGCAGCAGGTACCACTGGCTCTCCCCGTAGTATGACTTCGGTGAATTTGGCCACGTCCAGCTTTTTGGTGTTCCACCGAACGGGCACCTGCCGAGACACGGTAGCTTGTCTCTGATGACTATCCATGACATCAAAAATGATGTACTGGTGGTCACTGGCCGTATAATCCTCTAGGACTCTCCAGGCTCGTATCCTCGGCAAGAGGGACTCAGATGCAAGCGTGATGTCTGGGATCGTTCCCCTCATTCCGGGACGCTGGAAAGTTGGCGTGTTGCCCTCGTTTATGACAACAAGTCCAGCCCTGGCAGCAAAGTCCAGGATGTACTTCCCCCGGGAATTAGTGAGAGTCATTCCCCACTCGACAGCCCTAGCATTGAAATCCCCCGCCACGACAACGTGCCCGGCGGTATCGCGCACGCTCTCTTCCAGGCGGTCTATCTTTCCACGAAAGTCACGGATAGCCTCGTTGGGGGTGAGGTATACACTAAAGTAAGTGACATCCCCGCACCGGACCCAAACGAATCATCGGCCCTTCGCGTGACTCCTTACCTGCACTTTAGCTGTATTACGAACCCAGAACGCAGCAGTACCAAGTGTATCGGGAAACCAAAGAGATGGGTCCCTGTCCCGGTACTGGTACTGTTCGCTGACCAAGAGCGCGTCAACACCGTGTTCGAGGGCAAGCTGACTGAGAAGCGCGTCAGCCGTCCTGGATCGATCTACATTGCACTGGAGGATCCTTATCTTCGTGGTTGGGCTTTCGCTTGTTGTAGTGCGCCTTTAAATGCACTGCACTGCCCAGACCCAGCTATATGTTTAGCGTTTTTATCATTGAGGCCTTTCTCCTTACAGAGGAAACAGGTCTCAACTTTACAGTCCCTACGAGTGTGACCCACCTCCCCGCATCGAAGGCAGTTCTTGCCTCGGTCGGGCCCTTCGCAGTTTCGGGAGGAATGGCCGAAATCAAGGCATTTAAAACACCTCGTTACTTCCACCCTCCGTCTCAACCTGCAATTAACCCATCCAACCCTCAAATGCTGGAGTGCCAAAACCTTACTGGCGTTTGCGTCTGCCATTTCGGCGACCGCCATCCGCTGTTGACTCCGGTTTGGTTTCGTGAGCCACACCCTCAGACTAGCCGTTTGTCCGGCAAGCTCGGGGACAGCTTTTTTTAGGGCATCAATGACGTCATCCTCCGTTGACACACAATCCATATCCCGAACCTCGACGGACGTCTTGGGTTCGAGAGCACGAACGGTGCCCTGACCTTCCACAGCTGCCTTTAGTTCGGCAGCAAAGGCGGCTTTATCTTTAGACTTACCCAGTTCGAGGAGGACGTCCCCGTCCCGGGTTTGTCTAATCGACCGTACAACCGTGTCGGTTTGCTCTGGCTTAGCCTTGGCCTTGATAACACCCAAGACTTCGGCGAATGATCTTCCCTCCAAAGGCTTGACCAAAATTGCCTCAGTCCTGGGCTTTTTGGGCCGCGACTTTTTAGCGAGTGCCGAGCCAGGCACAGCTTGGGCCACGCCGGTCGATTGCGCCCTCACTGCCACATATGTCTTGGAGCCGACTTCCGCGTGCCTCAATTTCCTCTTCTCCTTTTTCGTAAGGCGCTTTTCCCACACAGTCCCAGATGGTGTTTCTACGACTGACCCCTTTCGGGAGCTACCCTCAATGGGTGTCGCAGGTTGCTGTGGCTGTTGAGGTTTCGCTGGAGCGGCAACTACGTCAGAGAAGGACCTAGAAGTCTGGGTCGCCTTGACCTTAACTTTAGGCTTTGCTGTCTGAACAACCTCTTCTCTTTTTGGAGGGCTTTCTGATGTAGGCCTCCTGCGTTTCTTGGAAGGTCGCGCATTGTCGTCAGGTAGGGACACCACCTTCTCGGCGATCCTTTCCATGGCCGCCTTGCTCACCAGCCGGCAGGCGAAGACAAAACCAAGGTCGTCCTCGAGCTTAGCCATGCCATTTTTAACCACTTGGTTAACTCCTCTCTGCGTCTTAAAGGTTTCAAGCATTGCCTTTATGGTCTGCTCCATGTTTCGAAGCCGGTTTTCAATGTCATTTTCTGCGTCGAGATATTGCTGACGCAGAAGTACCATTCCCGACACTTCCAAATCTAACGCTGTTGTTAGGGATTCCTCCGGCATCCCTTCACCAGACTTAGAGGGTGGTCCACCGTTTCCTTCTCCACTTGTCAAGGGAGATCCCAAAGTCAAGTCTTTTGTACACCTGAAAGATGCAGGTGGAGGGGACGTCTTCACGCCTTTCAATGTTGGCGATCTCTGGACCTTGGAGCTTCGCCCAAAAGGGTCTCGCTCTACTTCCGACTTCTTTTCTTGCTCATTCGAGCTACTTATTAAAGATGTGTTCATGTTTTTGTTATTAATAATACATATATAATAATATTATAGGAAGGATAATATACAAATAAATATATATAAATGTTTTTGATCATAATATAAATACATATTTTATAATATTTTTATAATATAATGTTTTTGTTATTAATAATACATATATAATAATATTATAGGAAGGATAATATACAAATAAATATATATAAATGTTTTTGATCATAATATAAAAACATATTTTATAATATTTTTATAATAATAATTATATATGAATGAACACTTTTTAATAATGTTTTTGTTATTAATAATACATATATAATAATATTATAGGAAGGATAATATACAAATAAATATATATAAATGTTTTTGATCATAATATAAATACATATTTTATAATATTTTTATAATTATAATTATATATGAATGAACACTTTTTAATAATGTTTTTGTTATTAATAATACATATATAATAATATTATAGGAAGGATAATATACAAATAAATATATATAAATGTTTTTGATCATCATATAAATACATATTTTATAATATTTTTATAATAATAATTACATATGAATGAACACTTTTTAATAATGTTTTTGTTATTAATAATACATATATAATAATATTATAGGAAGGATAATATACAAATAAATATATATAAATGTTTTTGATCATAATATAAATACATATTTTATAATATTTTTATAATAATAATTATATATGAATGAACACTTTTTAATGATGTTTTTGTTATTAATAATACATATATAATAATATTATAGGAAGGATAATATACAAATAAATATATATAAATGTTTTTGATCATAATATAAATACATATTTTATAATATTTTTATAATAATAATTATATATGAATGAACACTTTTGAATAATGTTTTTGTTATTAATAATATATATATAATAATATTATAGGAAGGATAATATACAAATAATAGGAAGGATAATATACAAATAAATATATATTAATGTTTTTGATCATAATATAAATACATATTTTATAATATTTTTATAATTATAATTATATATGAATGAACACTTTTTAATAATGTTTTTGTTATTAATAATACATATATAATAATATTATAGGAAGGATAATATACAAATAAATATATATAAATGTTTTTGATCATAATATAAATACATATTTTATAATATTTTTATAATAATAATTATATATGAATGAACACTTTTTAATAATGTTTTTGTTATTAATAATACATATATAATAATATTATAGGAAGGATAATATACAAATAAATATATATAAATGTTTTTGATCATAATATAAATACATATTTTATAATATTTTTTATAATCATAATTATATATGAATGAACACTTTTTAATAATGTTTTTAATAATAATAATACATATATATTAATATTATAGGAAGGATAATATGCAATTAAATATTGACAGGTTTTTTTTATCATAATATAAATACATATTTTAAATCTTTTTATAATAATAATTATATATGAATGAACACTTTTTAGTAATGTTTTTGTAATTAATAATACAAATATAATAATATTAAAGAAACAATAATATGCAAATAAATATTGACAGGTTTTTTTTATCATAATATAAATACATAGTTTAAAGTTTTTTTATAATTATAAATATATATGAATGAACACTTTTTAATAATGTTTTTGTTATGAATAATACATATATAATAATATTATAGGAAGGATAATATACAAATAAATATATAAAAATGTTTTTGATCATAATATAAATACATATTTTATAATATTTTTATAATTATAATTATATATGAATGAACACTTTTTAATAATGTTTTTAATAATAATAATACATATATATTAATATTATAGTAAGGATAATATGCAATTAAATATTGACAGGTTTTTTTTTATCATAATATAAATACATATTTTATAATTTTTATAGAAAAATAATTATATATGAATGAACACTTTTTAATGATGTTTTTGTTATTAATAATACATATATAATAATATTATAGGAAGGATAATATACAAATAAATATATATAAATGTTTTTGATCATAATATAAATACATATTTTATAATATTTTTATAATATAATGTTTTTGTTATTAATAATACATATATAATAATATTATAGGAAGGATAATATACAAATAAATATATATAAATGTTTTTGATCATAATATAAAAACATATTTTATAATATTTTTATAATAATAATTATATATGAATGAACACTTTTTAATAATGTTTTTGTTATTAATAATACATATATAATAATATTATAGGAAGGATAATATACAAATAAATATATATAAATGTTTTTGATCATAATATAAATACATATTTTATAATATTTTTATAATTATAATTATATATGAATGAACACTTTTTAATAATGTTTTTGTTATTAATAATACATATATAATAATATTATAGGAAGGATAATATACAAATAAATATATATAAATGTTTTTGATCATCATATAAATACATATTTTATAATATTTTTATAATAATAATTACATATGAATGAACACTTTTTAATAATGTTTTTGTTATTAATAATACATATATAATAATATTATAGGAAGGATAATATACAAATAAATATATATAAATGTTTTTGATCATAATATAAATACATATTTTATAATATTTTTATAATAATAATTATATATGAATGAACACTTTTTAATAATGTTTTTGTTATTAATAATACATATATAATAATATTATAGGAAGGATAATATGCAAATAAATATTCACAGGTTTTTTTATCATAATATAAATACATATTTTAAAGTTTTTTATAATAATAATAATATATGAATGAACACTTTTTAGTAATGTTTTTGTAATTAATAATACAAATATAATAATATTATAGAAACGATAATATGCAAATAAATATTGACAGGTTTTTTTGATCATAATATAAATACATAGTTTAAAGTTTTTTTATAATAATAATTATATATGAATGAACACTTTTTAGTAATGTTTTTGTAATTAATAATACAAATATAATAATATTATAGAAACGATAATATGCAAATAAATATTGACAGGTTTTTTTGATCATAATATAAATACATAGTTTAAAGTTTTTTTTATAATTATAATTATATATGAATGAACACTTTTTAATAATGTTTTTGTTATGAATAATACATGTATAATAATATTATAGGAAGGATAATATACAAATAAATATATATAAATGTTTTTGATCATAATATAAATACATATTTTATAATATTTTTATAATTATAATTATATATGAATGAACACTTTTTAATAATGTTTTTAATAATAATAATACATATATATTAATATTATAGTAAGGATAATATGCAATTAAATATTGACAGGTTTTTTTTTATCATAATATAAATACATATTTTAAAATTTTTATATAAAAATAATTATATATGAATGAACACTTTTTAATGATGTTTTTGTTATTAATAATACATATATAATAATATTATAGGAAGGATAATATACAAATAAATATATATAAATGTTTTTGATCATAATATAAATACATATTTTATAATATTTTTATAATAATAATTATATATGAATGAACACTTTTGAATAATGTTTTTGTTATTAATAATACATATATAATAATATTATAGGAAGGATAATATACAAATAAATATATATAAATGTTTTTGATCATAATATAAATACATATTTTATAATATTTTTATAATTATTATTATACATGAATGAACACTTTTTAATAATGTTTTTAATAATAATAATACATATATATTAATATTATAGTAAGGATAATATGCAATTAAATATTGACAGGTTTTTTTTATCATAATATAAATACATATTTTAAAGTTTTTTATAATAATAATTATATATGAATGAACACTTTTTAGTAATGTTTTTGTAATTAATAATACAAATATAATAATATTATAGAAACAATAATATGCAAATAAATATTGACAAGTTTTTTTGATCATAATATAAATACATAGTTTAAAGTTTTTTTATAATTATAATTATATATGAATGAACACTTTTTAATAATGTTTTTGTTATGAATAATACATATATAATAATATTATAGGAAGGATAATATACAAATAAATATATAAAAATGTTTTTGATCATAATATAAATACATATTTTATAATATTTTTATAATTATAATTATATATGAATGAACACTTTTTAATAATGTTTTTAATAATAATAATACATATATATTAATATTATAGTAAGGATAATATGCAATTAAATATTGACAGGTTTTTTTTATCATAATATAAATACATATTTTATAATCTTTATATAAAAATAATTATATATGAATGAACACTTTTTAATGATGTTTTTGTTATTAATAATACATATATAATAATATTATAGGAAGGATAATATACAAATAAATATATATAAATGTTTTTGATCATAATATAAATACATATTTTATAATATTTTTATAATAATAATTATATATGAATGAACACTTTTGAATAATGTTTTTGTTATTAATAATACATATATAATAATATTATAGGAAGGATAATATACAAATAAATATATATAAATGTTTTTGATCATAATATAAATACATATTTTATAATATTTTTATAATAATAATTATATATGAATGAACACTTTTTAATAATGTTTTTGTTAGTAATAATACATATATAATAATATTATAGGAAGGATAATATGCAAATAAATATTCACAGGTTTTTTTTATCATAATATAAATACATATTTTAAAGTTTTTTATAATAATAATTATATATGAATGAACACTTTTTAGTAATGTTTTTGTAATTAATAATACAAATATAATAATATTATAGAAACCATAATATGAAAATAAATATTGACAGGTTTTTTTGATCATAATATAAATACATAGTTTAAAGTTTTTTTATAATTATAATTATACATGAATGAACACTTTTTAATAATGTTTTTGTTATGAATAATACATATATAATAATATTATAGGAAGGATAATATACAAATAAATATATATAAATGTTTTTGATCATAATATAAATACATATTTTATAATATTTTTATAATAATAATTAATTATATATGAATGAACACTTTTGAATAATGTTTTTGTTATTAATAATACATATATACTAATATTATAGGAAGGATAATATACAAATAAATATATATAAATGTTTTTGATCATAATATAAATACATATTTTATAATATTTTTATAATAATAATTATATATGAATGAACACTTTTTAATAATGTTTTTGTTATTAATAATACATATATAATAATATTATAGGAAGGATAATATGCAAATAAATATTCACAGGTTTTTTTATCATAATGTAAATACATATTTTAAAGTTTTTTATAATAATAATAATATATGAATGAACACTTTTTAGTAATGTTTTTGTAATTAATAATACAAATATAATAATATTATAGAAACGATAATATGCAAATAAATATTGACAGGTTTTTTTGATCATAATATAAATACATAGTTTAAAGTTTTTTTATAATTATAATTATATATGAATGAACACTTTTTAATAATGTTTTTGTTATGAATAATACATATATAATAATATTATAGGAAGGATAATATACAAATAAATATATATAAATGTTTTTGATCATAATATAAAAACATATTTTATAATATTTTTATAATAATAATTATATATGAATGAACACTTTTTAATAATGTTTTTGTTATTAATAATACATATATAATAATATTATAGGAAGGATAATATGCAAATAAATATTCACAGGTTTTTTTTATCATAATATAAATACATATTTTAAAGTTTTTTATAATAATAATTATATATGAATGAACACTTTTTAGTAATGTTTTTGTAATTAATAATACAAATATAATAATATTATAGAAACGATAATATGAAAATAAATATTGACAGGTTTTTTTGATCATAATATAAATACATAGTTTAAAGTTTTTTTATAATTATAATTATATATGAATGAACACTTTTTAATAATGTTTTTGTTATGAATAATACATATATAATAATATTATAGGAAGGATAATATACAAATAAATATATATAAATGTTTTTGATCATAATATAAATACATATTTTATAATATTTTTATAATAATAATTATATATGAATGAACACTTTTTAATGATGTTTTTGTAATTAATAATACATATATAATAATATTATAGGAAGGATAATATGCAAATAAATATTCACAGTTTTTTTTATCATAATATAAATACATATTTAAAAGTTTTTTTATAATAATAATTATATATGAATGAACACTTTTTAGTAATGTTTTTGTAATTAATAATACAAATATAATAATATTATAGAAACGATAATATGAAAATAAATATTGACAGGTTTTTTTGATCATAATATAAATACATAGTTTAAAGTTTTTTTATAATTATAATTATATATGAATGAACACTTTTTAATAATGTTTTTGTTATGAATAATACATATATAATAATATTATAGGAAGGATAATATACAAATAAATATATAAAAATGTTTTTGATCATAATATAAATACATATTTTATAATATTTTTATAATTATAATTATATATGAATGAACACTTTTTAATAATGTTTTTAATAATAATAATACATATATATTAATATTATAGTAAGGATAATATGCAATTAAATATTGACAGGTTTTTTTTATCATAATATAAATACATATTTTATAATTTTTATATAAAAATAATTATATATGAATGAACACTTTTTAATGATGTTTTTGTTATTAATAATACATATATAATAATATTATAGGAAGGATAATATACAAATAAATATATATAAATGTTTTGATCATAATATAAATACATATTTTATAATATTTTTATAATAATAATTATATATGAATGAACACTTTTTAGTAATGTTTTTGTTATTAATAATACATATATAATAATATTATAGGAAGGATAATATATAAATAAATATATATAAATGTTTTTGATCATAATATAAATACATATTTTATAATATTTTTATAATTATAATTATATATGAATGAACACTTTTTAATAATGTTTTTGTTATTAATAATACATATATAATAATATTATAGGAAGGATAATATACAAATAAATATATATAAATGTTTTTGATCATAATATAAATACATATTTTATAATATTTTTAAATAATAATTATATATGAATGAACACTTTTTAGTAATGTTTTTGTTATTAATAATACATATATAATAATATTATAGGAAGGATAATATACAAATAAATATATATAAATGTTTTTTTTTATCATAATATAAATACATATTTTATAATTTTTATATAAAAATAATTATATATGAATGAACACTTTTTAATGATGTTTTTGTTATTAATAATACATATATAATAATATTATAGGAAGGATAATATACAAATAAATATATATAAATGTTTTGATCATAATATAAATACATATTTTATAATATTTTTATAATAATAATTATATATGAATGAACACTTTTTAGTAATGTTTTTGTTATTAATAATACATATATAATAATATTATAGGAAGGATAATATATAAATAAATATATATAAATGTTTTTGATCATAATATAAATACATATTTTATAATATTTTTATAATTATAATTATATATGAATGAACACTTTTTAATAATGTTTTTGTTATTAATAATACATATATAATAATATTATAGGAAGGATAATATACAAATAAATATATATAAATGTTTTTGATCATAATATAAATACATATTTTATAATATTTTTATAATAATAATTATATATGAATGAACACTTTTTAGTAATGTTTTTGTTATTAATAATACATATATAATAATATTATAGGAAGGATAATATACAAATAAATATATATAAATGTTTTTGATCATAATATAAATACATATTTTATAATATTTTTTATAATTATAATTATATATGAATGAACACTTTTTAATAATGTTTTTAATAATAATAATACATATATATTAATATTATAGGAAGGATAATATGCAATTAAATATTGACAGGTTTTTTTTATCATAATATAAATACATATTTTAAATCTTTTTATAATAATAATTATATATGAATGAACACTTTTTAGTAATGTTTTTGTAATTAATAATACAAATATAATAATATTAAAGAAACAATAATATGCAAATAAATATTGACAGGTTTTTTTTTATCATAATATTAATACATAGTTTAAAGTTTTTTTATAATTATAATTATATATGAATGAACACTTTTTAATAATGTTTTTGTTATGAATAATACATATATAATAATATTATAGGAAGGATAATATACAAATAAATATATATAAATGTTTTTGATCATAATATAAATACATATTTTATAATATTTTTATAATAATAATTATATATGAATGAACACTTTTTAATGATGTTTTTGTAATTAATAATACATATAAAATAATATTATAGGAAGGATAATATGCAAATAAATATTCACAGTTTTTTTTATCATAATATAAATACATATTTAAAAGTTTTTTATAATAATAATTATATATGAATGAACACTTTTTAGTAATGTTTTTGTAATTAATAATACAAATATAATAATATTATAGAAACGATAATATGAAAATAAATATTGACAGGTTTTTTTGATCATAATATAAATACATAGTTTAAAGTTTTTTTATAATTATAATTATATATGAATGAACACTTTTTAATAATGTTTTTGTTATGAATAATACATATATAATAATAATATAGGAAGGATAATATACAAATAAATATATAAAAATGTTTTTGATCATAATATAAATACATATTTTATAATATTTTTATAATTATAATTATATATGAATGAACACTTTTTAATAATGTTTTTAATAATAATAATACATATATATTAAAATTATAGTAAGGATAATATGCAATTAAATATTGACAGGTTTTTTTTATCATAATATAAATACATATTTTAAAATTTTTATATAAAAATAATTTTATATGAATGAACACTTTTTAATGATGTTTTTGTAATTAATAATACATATATAATAATATTATAGGAAGGATAATATGCAAATAAATATATATAAATGTTTTTGATCATAATATAAATACATATTTTATAATATTTTTATAATAATAATTATATATGAATGAACACTTTTGAATAATGTTTTTGTTATTAATAATACATATATAATAATATTATAGGAAGGATAATATACAAATAAATATATATAAATGTTTTTGATCATAATATAAATACATATTTTATAATATTTTTATAATAATAATTATATATGAATGAACACCTTTTAATAATGTTTTTGTTATTAATAATACATATATAATAATATTATAGGAAGGATAATATGCAAATAAATATTCACAGGTTTTTTTTATCATAATATAAATACATATTTTAAAGTTTTTTATAATAATAATAATATATGAATGAACACTTTTTAGTAATGTTTTTGTAATTAATAATCCAAATATAATAATATTATAGTAAGGATAATATGCAAATAAATATTGACAGGTTTTTTTGATCATAATATAAATACATAGTTTAAAGTTTTTTTATAATTATAATTATATATGAATGAACACTTTTTAATAATGTTTTTGTTATGAATAATACATATATAATAATATTATAGGAAGGATAATATACAAATAAATATATATAAATGTTTTTGATCATAATATAAATACATATTTTATAATAATTTTATAATAATAATAATATATGAATGAACACTTTTTAATAATGTTTTTGTTATTAATAATACATATATAATAATATTATAGGAAGGATAATTTACAAATAAATATATATAAATGTTTTTGATCATAATATAAATACATATTTTATAATATTTTTATAATAATAATTATATATGAATGAACACTTTTTAATAATGTTTTTGTTATTAATAATACATATATAATAATATTATAGGAAGGATAATATGCAAATAAATATTCACAGGTTTTTTTATCATAATATAAATACATATTTTAAAGTTTTTTATAATAATAATAATATATGAATGAACACTTTTAGTAATGTTTTTGTAATTAATAATACAAAAAATATAATAATATTATAGAAACGATAATATGCAAATAAATATTGACAGGTTTTTTTGATCATAATATAAATACATAGTTTAAAGTTTTTTTATAATAATAATTATATATGAATGAACACTTTTTAGTAATGTTTTTGTAATTAATAATAATTTAATTGCATATTATCCTTACTATAATATTAATATATATGTATTATTATTATTAAAAACATTATTAAAAAGTGTACATTCATATATAATTATAATTATACAAATATTTTAAAATATGTATTTATATTATGATCAAAAACATTTTTATATATTTATTTGTATATTATCCTTCCTATAATATTATTATATATGTATTATTCATAACAAAAACATTATTAAAAAGTGTTCATTCATATATAATTATAATTATAAAAAAACTTTAAACTATGTATTTATATTATGATCAAAAAAAACTGTCAATATTTATTTTCATATTATCGTTTCTATAATATTATTATATTTGTATTATTAATTACAAAAACATTACTAAAAAGTGTTCATTCATATATAATTATTATTATAAAAAACTTTTAAATATGTATTTATATTATGATAAAAAAAACTGTGAATATTTATTTGCATATTATCCTTCCTATAATATTATTATATATGTATTATTAATTACAAAAACATCATTAAAAAGTGTTCATTCATATATAATTATTATTATAAAAATATTATAAAATATGTATTTATATTATAATCAAAAACATTTATATATATTTATTTGTATATTATCCTTCCTATAATATTATTATATATGTATTATTAATAACAACAACATTATTAAAAAGTGTTCATTCATATATAATTATTATTATAAAAATATTATAAAATATGTATTTATATTATGATCAAAAACATTTCTATATATTTATTTGTATATAATCCTTTATATAATATTATTATATGTGTATTATTCATAACAAAAACATTATTAAAAAGTGTTCATTCATATATTAGTATTATTATAAAAATATTATAAAATATGTATTTATATTATGATCAAAAACATTTATATATATTTATTTGTATATTATCCTTCCTATAATATTATTATATATGTATTATTCATAACAAAAACATTATTAAAAAGTGTTCATTCATATATAATTATAATTATAAAAAAAACTTTAAACTATGTATTTATATTATGATCAAAAAAACCTGTCAATATTTATTTGCATATTATCGTTTCTATAATATTATTATATTTGTATTATTAATTACAAAAACATTACTAAAAAGTGTTCATTCATATATAATTATTATTATAAAAAAACTTTAAACTATGTATTTATATTATGATCAAAAAAACCTGTCAATATTTATTTGCATATTATCGTTTCTATAATATTATTATATATGTATTATTAATAACAAAAACATTATTAAAAAGTGTTCATTCATATATTATTATTATTATAAAATTATTATAAAATATGTATTTATATTATGATCAAAAACATTTATATATATTTATTTGTATATTATCCTTCCTATAATATTATTATATATGTATTATTCATAACAAAAACATTATTAAAAAGTGTTCATTCATATATAATTATAATTATAAAAAAACTTTAAACTATGTATTTATATTATGATCAAAAAAACCTGTCAATATTTATTTGCATATTATCGTTTCTATAATATTATTATATTTGGATTATTAATTACAAAAACATTACTAAAAAGTGTTCATTCATATATTATTATTATTATAAAAAACTTTAAAAGATGTATTTATATTATGATAAAAAAACCTGTGAATATTTATTTGCATATTATCCTTCCTATAATATTATTATATATGTATTATTAATAACAAAAACATTATTAAAAGGTGTTCATTCATATATAATTATTATTATAAAAATATTATAAAATATGTATTTATATTATGATCAAAAACATTTATATATATTTATTTGTATATTATCCTTCCTATAATATTATTATATATGTATTATTAATAACAAAAACATTATTCAAAAGTGTTCATTCATATATAATTATTATTAATATGCAAATAAATATTTACAGGATTTTTTGATCATAATATAAATACATAGTTTAAAGTTTTTTTATAATTATAATTATATATGAATGAACACTTTTTAATAATGTTTTTGTTATGAATAATACATATATAATAATATTATAGGAAGGATAATTTACAAATAAATATATATAAATGTTTTTGATCATAATATAAATACATATTTTATAATATTTTTATAATTATAATTATATATGAATGAACACTTTTT
This sequence comes from Macrosteles quadrilineatus, assembly GCF_028750875.1. Lineage (NCBI taxonomy): Eukaryota > Metazoa > Arthropoda > Insecta > Hemiptera > Cicadellidae > Macrosteles > Macrosteles quadrilineatus. The sequence continues at coordinate 18,645 of NW_026542769.1, read as the reverse complement.
AATAATGTTTTTAATAATAATAATACATATATATTAAAATTATAGTAAGGATAATATGCAATTAAATATTGACAGGTTTTTTTTATCATAATATAAATACATATTTTAAAATTTTTATATAAAAATAATTTTATATGAATGAACACTTTTTAATGATGTTTTTGTAATTAATAATACATATATAATAATATTATAGGAAGGATAATATGCAAATAAATATTCACAGGTTTTTTTTATCATAATATAAATACATATTTTAAAGTTTTTTATAATAATAATTATATATGAATGAACACTTTTTAGTAATGTTTTTGTAATTAATAATACAAATATAATAATATTATAGAAACGATAATATGAAAATAAATATTGACAGGTTTTTTTGATCATATTATAAATACATAGTTTAAAGTTTTTTTATAATTATAATTATATATGAATGAACACTTTTTAATAATGTTTTTGTTATGAATAATACATATATAATAATATTATAGTAAGGATAATATGCAATTAAATATTGACAGGTTTTTTTTATCATAATATAAATACATATTTTATAATTTTTATATAAAAATAATTATATATGAATGAACACTTTTTAATGATGTTTTTGTTATTAATAATACATATATAATAATATTATAGGAAGGATAATATACAAATAAATATATATAAATGTTTTTGATCATAATATAAATACATATTTTATAATATTTTTATAATAATAATTATATATGAATGAACACTTTTGAATAATGTTTTTGTTATTAATAATACATATATAATAATATTATAGGAAGGATAATATACAAATAAATATATATAAATGTTTTTGATCATAATATAAATACATATTTTATAATATTTTTATAATAATAATTATATATGAATGAACACTTTTTAGTAATGTTTTTGTAATTAATAATACAAATATAATAATATTATAGAAACGATAATATGCAAAAAAATATTGACAGGTTTTTTGATCATAATATAAATACATAGTTTAAAGTTTTTTTATAATTATAATTATATATGAATGAACACTTTTTAATAATGTTTTTGTTATGAATAATACATATATAATAATATTATAGGAAGGATAATATACAAATAAATATATATAAATGTTTTTGATCATAATATAAATACATATTTTATAATATTTTTATAATAATAATAATAATATATGAATGAACACTTTTTAATAATGTTTTTGTTATGAATAATACATATATAATAATATTATAGGAAGGATAATATACAAATAAATATATATAAATGTTTTTGATCATAATATAAATACATATTTTATAATATTTTTATAATAATAATTATATATGAATGAACACTTTTTAATAATGTTTTTGTTATTAATAATACATATATAATAATATTATAGGAAGGATAATATACAAATAAATATATATAAATGTTTTTGATCATAAAATAAATACATATTTTATAATATTTTTATAATAATAATTATATATGAATGAACACTTTTTAATGATGTTTTTGTAATTAATAATACATATATAATAATATTATAGGAAGGATAATATGCAAATAAATATTAACAGTTTTTTTTATCATAATATAAATACATATTTAAAAGTTTTTTATAATAATAATTATATATGAATGAACACTTTTTAGTAATGTTTTTGTAATTAATAATACAAATATAATAATATTATAGAAACGATAATATGAAAATAAATATTGACAGGTTTTTTTGATCATAATATAAATACATAGTTTAAAGTTTTTTTATAATTATAATTATATATGAATGAACACTTTTTAATAATGTTTTTGTTATGAATAATACATATATAATAATATTATAGGAAGGATAATATACAAATAAATATATAAAAATGTTTTTGATTATAATATAAATACATATTTTATAATATTTTTATAATTATAATTATATATGAATGAACACTTTTTAATAATGTTTTTAATAATAATAATACATATATATTAATATTATAGTAAGGATAATATGCAATTAAATATTGACAGGTTTTTTTTTATCATAATATAAATACATATTTTATAATTTTTATATAAAAATAATTATATATGAATGAACACTTTTTAATGATGTTTTTGTTATTAATAATACATATATAATAATATTATAGGAAGGATAATATACAAATAAATATATATAAATGTTTTTGATCATAATATAAATACATATTTTATAATATTTTTATAATAATAATTATATATGAATGAACACTTTTTAATGATGTTTTTGTAATTAATAATACATATATAATAATATTATAGGAAGGATAATATGCAAATAAATATTCACAGTTTTTTTTATTATAATATAAATACATATTTAAAAGTTTTTTTATAATAATAATTATATATGAATGAACACTTTTTAGTAATGTTTTTGTAATTAATAATACAAATATAATAATATTATAGAAACGATAATATGAAAATAAATATTGACAGGTTTTTTTGATCATAATATAAATACATAGTTTAAAGTTTTTTTATAATTATAATTATATATGAATGAACACTTTTTAATAATGTTTTTGTTATGAATAATACATATATAATAATATTATAGGAAGGATAATATACAAATAAATATATAAAAATGTTTTTGATCATAATATAAATACATATTTTATAATATTTTTATAATTATAATTATATATGAATGAACACTTTTTAATAATGTTTTTGTTATGAATAATACATATATAATAATATTATAGTAAGGATAATATGCAATTAAATATTGACAGGTTTTTTTTATCATAATATAAATACATATTTTATAATTTTTATATAAAAATAATTATATATGAATGAACACTTTTTAATGATGTTTTTGTTATTAATAATACATATATAATAATATTATAGGAAGGATAATATACAAATAAATATATATAAATGTTTTTGATCATAATATAAATACATATTTTATAATATTTTTATAATAATAATTATATATGAATGAACACTTTTGAATAATGTTTTTGTTATTAATAATACATATATAATAATATTATAGGAAGGATAATATACAAATAAATATATATAAATGTTTTTAATCATAATATAAATACATATTTTATAATATTTTTATAATAATAATTATATATGAATGAACACTTTTTAATAATGTTTTTGTTATTAATAATACATATATAATAATATTATAGGAAGGATAATATGCAAATAAATATTCACAGGTTTTTTTGATCATAATATAAATACATATTTTAAAGTTTTTTATAATAATAATAATATATGAATGAACACTTTTTAGTAATGTTTTTGTAATTAATAATACAAATATAATAATATTATAGAAACGATAATATGCAAAAAAATATTGACAGGTTTTTTTTAACATAATATAAATACATAGTTTAAAGTTTTTTTATAATAATAATTATATATGAATGAACACTTTTTAGTAATGTTTTTGTAATTAATAATACAAATATAATTATATTATAGAAACGATAATATGCAAATAAATATTGACAGGTTTTTTTGATCATAATATAAATACATAGTTTAAAGTTTTTTTATAATTATAATTATATATGAATGAACACTTTTTAATAATGTTTTTGTTATGAATAATACATATATAATAATATTATAGGAAGGATAATATACAAATAAATATATATAAATGTTTTTGATCATAATATAAATACATATTTTATAATATTTTTATAATAATAATAATATATGAATGAACACTTTTTAATAATGTTTTTGTTATGAATAATACATATATAATAATATTATAGGAAGGATAATATACAAATAAATATATATAAATGTTTTTTAACATAATATAAATACATATTTTATAATATTTTTATAATAATAATTATATATGAATGAACACTTTTTAATAATGTTTTTGTTATTAATAATACATATATAATAATATTATAGGAAGGATAATATACAAATAAATATATATAAATGTTTTTGATCATAATATAAATACATATTTTATAATATTTTTATAATAATAATTATATATGAATGAACACTTTTTAATAATACTTTTGTTATGAATAATACATATATAATAATATTATAGTAAGGATAATATGCAATTAAATATTGACAGGTTTTTTTTATCATAATATAAATACATATTTTATAATTTTTATATAAAAATAATTATATATGAATGAACACTTTTTAATGATGTTTTTGTTATTAATAATACATATATAATAATATTATAGGAAGGATAATATACAAATAAATATATATAAATGTTTTTGATCATAATATAAATACATATTTTATAATATTTTTATAATAATAATTATATATGAATGAACACTTTTGAATAATGTTTTTGTTATTAATAATACATATATAATAATATTATAGGAAGGATAATATACAAATAAATATATATAAATGTTTTTGATCATAATATAAATACATATTTTATAATATTTTTATAATAATAATTATATATGAATGAACACTTTTTAATAATGTTTTTGTTATTAATAATACATATATAATAATATTATAGGAAGGATAATATGCAAATAAATATTTACAGGTTTTTTTGATCATAATATAAATACATAGTTTAAAGTTTTTTTATAATTATAATTATATATGAATGAACACTTTTTAATAATGTTTTTGTTATGAATAATACATATATAATAATATTATAGGAAGGATAATTTACAAATAAATATATATAAATGTTTTTGATCATAATATAAATACATATTTTATAATATTTTTATAATTATAATTATATATGAATGAACACTTTTTAATAATGTTTTTAATAATAATAATACATATATATTAAAATTATAGTAAGGATAATATGCAATTAAATATTGACAGGTTTTTTTTATCATAATATAAATACATATTTTAAAACTTTTATATAAAAATAATTTTATATGAATGAACACTTTTTAATGATGTTTTTGTAATTAATAATACATATATAATAATATTATAGGAAGGATAATATGCAAATAAATATTCACAGGTTTTTTTTATTATAATATAAATACATATTTTAAAGTTTTTTATAATAATAATTATATATGAATGAACACTTTTTAGTAATGTTTTTGTAATTAATAATACAAATATAATAATATTATAGAAACGATAATATGAAAATAAATATTGACAGGTTTTTTTGATCATAATATAAATACATAGTTTAAAGTTTTTTTATAATTATAATTATATATGAATGAACACTTTTTAATAATGTTTTTGTTATGAATAATACATATATAATAATATTATAGTAAGGATAATATGCAATTAAATATTGACAGGTTTTTTTTATCATAATATAAATACATATTTTATAATTTTTATATAAAAATAATTATATATGAATGAACACTTTTTAATGATGTTTTTGTTATTAATAATACATATATAATAATATTATAGGAAGGATAATATACAAATAAATATATATAAATGTTTTTGATCATAATATAAATACATATTTTATAATATTTTTATAATAATAATTATATATGAATGAACACTTTTGAATAATGTTTTTGTTATTAATAATACATATATAATAATATTATAGGAAGGATAATATACAAATAAATATATATAAATGTTTTTGATCATAATATAAATACATATTTTATAATATTTTTATAATAATAATTATATATGAATGAACACTTTTTAATAATGTTTTTGTTATTAATAATACATATATAATAATATTATAGGAAGGATAATATGCAAATAAATATTCACAGGTTTTTTTGATCATAATATAAATACATATTTTAAAGTTTTTTATAATAATAATTATATATGAATGAACACTTTTTAGTAATGTTTTTGTAATTAATAATACAAATATAATAATATTATAGAAACGATAATATGCAAAAAAATATTGACAGGTTTTTTTGATCATAATATAAATACATAGTTTAAAGTTTTTTTATAATAATAATTATATATGAATGAACACTTTTTAGTAATGTTTTTGTAATTAATAATACAAATATAATAATATTATAGAAACGATAATATGCAAATAAATATTGACAGGTTTTTTTGATCATAATATAAATACATAGTTTAAAGTTTTTTTATAATTATAATTATATATGAATGAACACTTTTTAATAATGTTTTTGTTATGAATAATACATATATAATAATATTATAGGAAGGATAATATACAAATAAATATATATATAAATGTTTTTGATCATAATATAAATACATATTTTATAATATTTTTATAATAATAATAATAATATATGAATGAACACTTTTTAATAATGTTTTTGTTATGAATAATACATATATAATAATATTATAGGAAGGATAATATACAAATAAATATATATAAATGTTTTTGATCATAATATAAATACATATTTTATAATATTTTTATAATAATAATTATATATGAATGAACACTTTTTAATAATGTTTTTGTTATGAATAATACATATATAATAATATTATAGGAAGGATAATATACAAATAAATATATATAAATGTTTTTTAACATAATATAAATACATATTTTATAATATTTTTATAATAATAATTATATATGAATGAACACTTTTTAATAATGTTTTTGTTATTAATAATACATATATAATAATATTATAGGAAGGATAATATACAAATAAATATATATAAATGTTTTTGATCATAATATAAATACATATTTTATAATATTTTTATAATAATAATTATATATGAATGAACACTTTTTAATAATACTTTTGTTATGAATAATACATATATAATAATATTATAGTAAGGATAATATGCAATTAAATATTGACAGGTTTTTTTTATCATAATATAAATACATATTTTATAATTTTTATATAAAAATAATTATATATGAATGAACACTTTTTAATGATGTTTTTGTTATTAATAATACATATATAATAATATTATAGGAAGGATAATATACAAATAAATATATATAAATGTTTTTGATCATAATATAAATACATATTTTATAATATTTTTATAATAATAATTATATATGAATGAACACTTTTGAATAATGTTTTTGTTATTAATAATACATATATAATAATATTATAGGAAGGATAATATACAAATAAATATATATAAATGTTTTTGATCATAATATAAATACATATTTTATAATATTTTTATAATAATAATTATATATGAATGAACACTTTTTAATAATGTTTTTGTTATTAATAATACATATATAATAATATTATAGGAAGGATAATATGCAAATAAATATTTACAGGTTTTTTTGATCATAATATAAATACATAGTTTAAAGTTTTTTTATAATTATAATTATATATGAATGAACACTTTTTAATAATGTTTTTGTTATGAATAATACATATATAATAATATTATAGGAAGGATAATTTACAAATAAATATATATAAATGTTTTTGATCATAATATAAATACATATTTTATAATATTTTTATAATTATAATTATATATGAATGAACACTTTTTAATAATGTTTTTAATAATAATAATACATATATATTAAAATTATAGTAAGGATAATATGCAATTAAATATTGACAGGTTTTTTTTATCATAATATAAATACATATTTTAAAACTTTTATATAAAAATAATTTTATATGAATGAACACTTTTTAATGATGTTTTTGTAATTAATAATACATATATAATAATATTATAGGAAGGATAATATGCAAATAAATATTCACAGGTTTTTTTTATTATAATATAAATACATATTTTAAAGTTTTTTATAATAATAATTATATATGAATGAACACTTTTTAGTAATGTTTTTGTAATTAATAATACAAATATAATAATATTATAGAAACGATAATATGAAAATAAATATTGACAGGTTTTTTTGATCATAATATAAATACATAGTTTAAAGTTTTTTTATAATTATAATTATATATGAATGAACACTTTTTAATAATGTTTTTGTTATGAATAATACATATATAATAATATTATAGTAAGGATAATATGCAATTAAATATTGACAGGTTTTTTTTATCATAATATAAATACATATTTTATAATTTTTATATAAAAATAATTATATATGAATGAACACTTTTTAATGATGTTTTTGTTATTAATAATACATATATAATAATATTATAGGAAGGATAATATACAAATAAATATATATAAATGTTTTTGATCATAATATAAATACATATTTTATAATATTTTTATAATAATAATTATATATGAATGAACACTTTTGAATAATGTTTTTGTTATTAATAATACATATATAATAATATTATAGGAAGGATAATATACAAATAAATATATATAAATGTTTTTGATCATAATATAAATACATATTTTATAATATTTTTATAATAATAATTATATATGAATGAACACTTTTTAATAATGTTTTTGTTATTAATAATACATATATAATAATATTATAGGAAGGATAATATGCAAATAAATATTCACAGGTTTTTTTGATCATAATATAAATACATATTTTAAAGTTTTTTATAATAATAATTATATATGAATGAACACTTTTTAGTAATGTTTTTGTAATTAATAATACAAATATAATAATATTATAGAAACGATAATATGCAAAAAAATATTGACAGGTTTTTTTGATCATAATATAAATACATAGTTTAAAGTTTTTTTATAATAATAATTATATATGAATGAACACTTTTTAGTAATGTTTTTGTAATTAATAATACAAATATAATAATATTATAGAAACGATAATATGCAAATAAATATTGACAGGTTTTTTTGATCATAATATAAATACATAGTTTAAAGTTTTTTTATAATTATAATTATATATGAATGAACACTTTTTAATAATGTTTTTGTTATGAATAATACATATATAATAATATTATAGGAAGGATAATATACAAATAAATATATATATAAATGTTTTTGATCATAATATAAATACATATTTTATAATATTTTTATAATAATAATAATAATATATGAATGAACACTTTTTAATAATGTTTTTGTTATGAATAATACATATATAATAATATTATAGGAAGGATAATATACAAATAAATATATATAAATGTTTTTGATCATAATATAAATACATATTTTATAATATTTTTATAATAATAATTATATATGAATGAACACTTTTTAATAATGTTTTTGTTATTAATAATACATATATAATAATATTATAGGAAGGATAATATACAAATAAATATATATAAATGTTTTTGATCATAATATAAATACATATTTTATAATATTTTTATAATAATAATTATATATGAATGAACACTTTTTAATGATGTTTTTGTAATTAATAATACATATATAATAATATTATAGGAAGGATAATACGCAAATAAATATTAACAGTTTTTTTATCATAATATAAATACATATTTAAAAGTTTTTTATAATAATAATTATATATGAATGAACACTTTTTAGTAATGTTTTTGTAATTAATAATACAAATATAATAATATTATAGAAACGATAATATGAAAATAAATATTGACAGGTTTTTTTGATGATAATATAAATACATAGTTTAAAGTTATTTTATAATTATAATTATATATGAATGAACACTTTTTAATAATGTTTTTGTTATGAATAATACATATATAATAATATTATAGGAAGGATAATATACAAATAAATATATAAAAATGTTTTTGATCATAATATAAATACATATTTTATAATATTTTTATAATTATAATAATATATGAATGAACACTTTTTAATAATGTTTTTAATAATAATAATACATATATATTAATATTATAGTAAGGATAATATGCAATTAAATATTGACAGGTTTTTTTTTATCATAATATAAATACATATTTTATAATTTTTATATAAAAATAATTATATATGAATGAACACTTTTTAATGATGTTTTTGTTATTAATAATACATATATAATAATATTATAGGAAGGATAATATACAAATAAATATATATAAATGTTTTTGATCATAATATAAATACATATTTAATAATATTTTTATAATAATAATTATATATGAATAAACACTTTTTAATGATGTTTTTGTAATTAATAATACATATATAATAATATTATAGGAAGGATAATATGCAAATAAATATTCACAGTTTTTTTTTATCATAATATAAATACATATTTAAAAGTTTTTTTATAATAATAATTTTATATGAATGAACACTTTTTAGTAATGTTTTTGAAATTAATAATACAAATATAATAATATTATAGAAACGATAATATGAAAATAAATATTGACAGGTTTTTTTGATCATAATATAAATACATAGTTTAAAGTTTTTTTATAATTATAATTATATATGAATGAACACTTTTTAATAATGTTTTTGTTATGAATAATACATATATAATAATATTATAGGAAGGATAATATACAAATAAATATATAAAAATGTTTTTGATCATAATATAAATACATATTTTATAATATTTTTATAATTATAATTATATATGAATGAACACTTTTTAATAATGTTTTTGTTATGAATAATACATATATAATAATATTATAGTAAGATTAATATGCAATTAAATATTGACAGGTTTTTTTTATCATAATATAAATACATATTTTATAATTTTTATATAAAAATAATTATATATGAATGAACACTTTTTAATGATGTTTTGGTTATTAATAATACATATATAATAATATTATAGGAAGGATAATATACAAATAAATATATATAAATGTTTTTGATCATAATATAAATACATATTTTATAATATTTTTATAATAATAATTATATATGAATGAACACTTTTGAATAATGTTTTTGTTATTAATAATACATATATAATAATATTATAGGAAGGATAATATACAAATAAATATATATAAATGTTTTTAATCATAATATAAATACATATTTTATAATATTTTTATAATAATAATTATATATGAATGAACACTTTTTAATAATGTTTTTGTTATTAATAATACATATATAATAATATTATAGGAAGGATAATATGCAAATAAATATTCACAGGTTTTTTTGATCATAATATAAATACATATTTTAAGGTTTTTATAATAATAATAATATATGAATGAACACTTTTTAGTAATGTTTTTGTAATTAATAATACAAATATAATAATATTATAGAAACGATAATATGCAAAAAAATATTGACAGGTTTTTTTGATCATAATATAAATACATAGTTTAAAGTTTTTTTATAATAATAATTATATATGAATGAACACTTTTTAGTAATGTTTTTGTAATTAATATTACAAATATAATTATATTATAGAAACGATAATATGCAAATAAATATTGACAGGTTTTTTTGATCATAATATAAATACATAGTTTAAAGTTTTTTTATAATTATAATTATATATGAATGAACACTTTTTAATAATGTTTTTGTTATGAATAATACATATATAATAATATTATAGGAAGGATAATATACAAATAAATATATATAAATGTTTTTGATCATAATATAAATACATATTTTATAATATTTTTATAATAATAATAATATATGAATGAACACTTTTTAATAATGTTTTTGTTATGAATAATACATATATAATAATATTATAGGAAGGATAATATACAAATAAATATATATAAATGTTTTTGATCATAATATAAATACATATTTTATAATATTTTTATAATAATAATTATATATGAATGAACACTTTTTAATAATGTTTTTGTTATTAATAATACATATATAATAATATTATAGGAAGGATAATATACAAATAAATATATATAAATGTTTTTGATCATAATATAAATACATATTTTATAATATTTTTATAATAATAATTATATATGAATGAACACTTTTTAATGATGTTTTTGTAATTAATAATACATATATAATAATATTATAGGAAGGATAATATGCAAATAAATATTCACAGTTTTTTTTATCATAATATAAATACATATTTAAAAGTTTTTTATAATAATAATTATATATGAATGAACACTTTTTAGTAATGTTTTTGTAATTAATAATACAAATATAATAATATTATAGAAACGATAATATGAAAATAAATATTGACAGGTTTTTTTTATCATAATATAAATACATAGTTTAAAGTTTTTTTATAATTATAATTATATATGAATGAACACTTTTTAATAATGTTTTTGTTATGAATAATACATATATAATAATATTATAGGAAGGATAATATACAAATAAATATATAAAAATGTTTTTGATCATAATATAAATACATATTTTATAATATTTTTATAATTATAATTATATATGAATGAACACTTTTTAATAATGTTTTTAATAATAATAATACATATATATTAATATTATAGTAAGGATAATATGCAATTAAATATTGACAGGTTTTTTTTTTATCATAATATAAATACATATTTTATAATTTTTATATAAAAATAATTATATATGAATGATCACTTTTTAATGATGTTTTTGTTATTAATAATACATATATAATAATATTATAGGAAGGATAATATACAAATAAATATATATAAATGTTTTTGATCATAATATAAATACATATTTTATAATATTTTTATAATAATAATTATATATGAATGAACACTTTTGAATAATGTTTTTGTTATTAATAATACATATATAATAATATTATAGGAAGGATAATATACAAATAAATATATATAAATGTTTTTGATCATAATATAAATACATATTTTATAATATTTTTATAATAATAATTATATATGAATGAACACTTTTTAATAATGTTTTTGTTATTAATAATACATATATAACAATATTATAGGAAGGATAATATGCAAATAAATATTCACAGGTTTTTTTATCATAATATAAATACATATTTTAAAGTTTTTTATAATAATAATAATATATGAACACTTTTTAGTAATGTTTTTGTAATTAATAATCCAAATATAATAATATTATAGAAACGATAATATGCAAATAAATATTGACAGGTTTTTTTAATCATAATATAAATACATAGTTTAAAGTTTTTTTATAATAATAATTATATATGAATGAACACTTTTTAGTAATGTTTTTGTAATTAATAATACAAATATAATAATATTATAGAAACGATAATATGCAAATAAATATTGACAGGTTTTTTTGATCATAATATAAATACATAGTTTAAAGTTTTTTTATAATAATAATTATATATGAATGAACACTTTTTAGTAATGTTTTTGTAATTAATAATACAAATATAATAATATTATAGAAACGATAATATGAAAATAAATATTGACAGGTTTTTTTGATCATAATATAAATACATAGTTTAAAGTTTTTTTATAATTATAATTATATATGAATGAACACTTTTTAATAATGTTTTTGTTATGAATAATACATATATAATAATATTATAGGAAGGATAATATACAAATAAATATATATAAATGTTTTTGATCATAATATAAATACATATTTTATAATAATTTTATAATAATAATAATATATGAATGAACACTTTTTAATAATGTTTTTGTTATTAATAATACATATATAATAATATTATAGGAAGGATAATATGCAAATAAATATTCACAGGTTTTTTTATCATAATATAAATACATATTTTAAAGTTTTTTATAATAATAATAATTTATGAATGAACACTTTTTAGTAATGTTTTTGTAATTAATAATACAAATATAATAATATTATAGAAACGATAATATGCAAATAAATATTGACAGGTTTTTTTGATCATAATATAAATACATAGTTTAAAGTTTTTTTATAATAATAATTATATATGAATGAACACTTTTTAGTAATGTTTTTGTAATTAATAATACAAATATAATAATATTATAGAAACGATAATATGCAAATAAATATTGACAGGTTTTTTTTGATCATAATAGAAATACATAGTTTAAAGTTTTTTTATAATTATAATTATATATGAATGAACACTTTTTAATAATGTTTTTGTTATGAATAATACATATATAATAATATTATAGGAAGGATAATATACAAATAAATATATATAAATGTTTTTGATTATAATATAAATACATATTTTATAATATTTTTATAATAATAATTATATATGAATGAACACTTTTTAATAATGTTTTTGTTATTAATAATACATATATAATAATATTATAGGAAGGATAATATACAAATAAATATATATAAATGTTTTTGATCATAATATAAATGCATATTTTATAATATTTTTATAATTATAATTATATATGATGAACACTTTTTAATAATGATTTTAATAATAATAATACATATATATTAATATTATAGTAAGGATAATATGCAATTAAATATTGACAGGTTTTTTTTTATCATATTATAAATACATATTTTAAAATGTTTATATAAAAATAATTATATATGAATGAACAATTTTTAATGATGTTTTTGTAATTAATAATACATATATAATAATATTATAGGAAGGATAATATGCAAATAAATATTCACAGGTTTTTTTTATCATAATATAAATACATATTTTAAAGTTTTTTATAATAATAATTATATATGAATGAACACTTTTTAGTAATGTTTTTGTAATTAATAATACAAATATAATAATATTATAGAAACGATAATATGAAAATAAATATTGACAGGTTTTTTTGATCATAATATAAATACATAGTTTAAAGTTTTTTTATAATTATATATGAATGAACACTTTTTAATAATGTTTTTGTTATGAATAATACATATATAATAATATTATAGGAAGGATAATATACAAATAAATATATAAAAATGTTTTTGATCATAATATAAATACATATTTTATAATATTTTTATAATTATAATTGTATATGAATGAACACTTTTTAATAATGTTTTTAATAATAATAATACATATATATTAATATTATAGTAAGGATAATATGCAATTAAATATTGACAGGTTTTTTTTTATCATAATATAAATACATATTTTATAATTTTTATATAAAAATAATTATATATGAATGAACACTTTTTAATGATGTTTTTTTTATTAATAATACATATATAATAATATTATAGGAAGGATAATATACAAATAAATATATATAAATGTTTTTGATCATAATATAAATACATATTTTATAATATTTTTATAATAATAATTATATATGAATGAACACTTTTGAATAATGTTTTTGTTATTAATAATACATATATAATAATATTATAGGAAGGATAATATACAAATAAATATATATAAATGTTTTTGATCATAATATAAATACATATTTTATAATATTTTTATAATAATAATTATATATGAATGAACACTTTTTAATAATGTTTTTGTTATTAATAATACATATATAACAATATTATAGGAAGGATAATATGCAAATAAATATTCACAGGTTTTTTTATCATAATATAAATACATATTTTAAAGTTTTTTATAATAATAATAATATATGAACACTTTTTAGTAATGTTTTTGTAATTAATAATCCAAATATAATAATATTATAGAAACGATAATATGCAAATAAATATTGACAGGTTTTTTTAATCATAATATAAATACATAGTTTAAAGTTTTTTTATAATAATAATTATATATGAATGAACACTTTTTAGTAATGTTTTTGTAATTAATAATACAAATATAATAATATTATAGAAACGATAATATGCAAATAAATATTGACAGGTTTTTTTGATCATAATATAAATACATAGTTTAAAGTTTTTTTATAATAATAATTATATATGAATGAACACTTTTTAGTAATGTTTTTGTAATTAATAATACAAATATAATAATATTATAGAAACGATAATATGCAAATAAATATTGACAGGTTTTTTTGATCATAATATAAATACATAGTTTAAAGTTTTTTTATAATTATAATTATATATGAATGAACACTTTTTAATAATGTTTTTGTTATGAATAATACATATATAATAATATTATAGGAATGATAATATACAAATAAATATATATAAATGTTTTTGATCATAATATAAATACATATTTTATAATAATTTTATAATAATAATAATATATGAATGAACACTTTTTAATAATGTTTTTGTTATTAATAATACATATATAATAATATTATAGGAAGGATAATATACAAATAAATATATAAAAATGTTTTTGATCATAATATAAATACATATTTTATAATATTTTTATAATAATAATTATATATGAATGAACACTTTTTAATAATGTTTTTGTTATTAATAATACATATATAATAATATTATAGGAAGGATAATATGCAAATAAATATTCACAGGTTTTTTTATCATAATATAAATACATATTTTAAAGTTTTTTATAATAATAATAATATATGAATGAACACTTTTTAGTAATGTTTTTGTAATTAATAATACAAATATAATAATATTATAGAAACGATAATATGCAAATAAATATTGACAGGTTTTTTTGATCATAATATAAATACATAGTTTAAAGTTTTTTTATAATAATAATTATATATGAATGAACACTTTTTAGTAATGTTTTTGTAATTAATAATACAAATATAATAATATTATAGAAACGATAATATGCAAATAAATATTGACAGGTTTTTTTGATCATAATATAAATACATAGTTTAAAGTTTTTTTATAATTATAATTATATATGAATGAACACTTTTTAATAATGTTTTTGTTATGAATAATACATATATAATAATATTATAGGAAGGATAATATACAAATAAATATATATAAATGTTTTTGATTATAATATAAATGCATATTTTATAATATTTTTTTAATAATAATTATATATGAATGAACACTTTTTAATAATGTTTTTGTTATTAATAATACATATATAATAATATTATAGGAAGGATAATATACAAATAAATATATATAAATGTTTTTGATCATAATATAAATGCATATTTTATAATATTTTTATAATTATAATTATATATGATGAACACTTTTTAATAATGATTTTAATAATAATAATACATATATATTAATATTATAGTAAGGATAATATGCAATTAAATATTGACAGGTTTTTTTTTATCATATTATAAATACATATTTTAAAATGTTTATATAAAAATAATTATATATGAATGAACAATTTTTAATGATGTTTTTGTAATTAATAATACATATATAATAATATTATAGGAAGGATAATATGCAAATAAATATTCACAGGTTTTTTTATCATAATATAAATACATATTTTAAAGTTTTTTATAATAATAATTATATATGAATGAACACTTTTTAGTAATGTTTTTGTAATTAATAATACAAATATAATAATATTATAGAAACGATAATATGAAAATAAATATTGACAGGTTTTTTTGATCATAATATAAATACATAGTTTAAAGTTTTTTATAATTATATATGAATGAACACTTTTTAATAATGTTTTTGTTATGAATAATACATATATAATAATATTATAGGAAGGATAATATACAAATAAATATATAAAAATGTTTTTGATCATAATATAAATACATATTTTATAATATTTTTATAATTATAATTATATATGAATGAACACTTTTTAATAATGTTTTTAATAATAATAATACATATATATTAATATTATAGTAAGGATAATATGCAATTAAATATTGACAGGTTTTTTTTTATCATAATATAAATACATATTTTATAATTTTTATATAAAAATAATTATATATGAATGAACACTTTTTAATGATGTTTTTTTTATTAATAATACATATATAATAATATTATAGGAAGGATAATATACAAATAAATATATATAAATGTTTTTGATCATAATATAAATACATATTTTATAATATTTTTATAATAATAATTATATATGAATGAACACTTTTGAATAATGTTTTTGTTATTAATAATACATATATAATAATATTATAGGAAGGATAATATACAAATAAATATATATAAATGTTTTTGATCATAATATAAATACATATTTTATAATATTTTTATAATAATAATTATATATGAATGAACACTTTTTAATAATGTTTTTGTTATTAATAATACATATATAACAATATTATAGGAAGGATAATATGCAAATAAATATTCACAGGTTTTTTTATCATAATATAAATACATATTTTAAAGTTTTTTATAATAATAATAATATATGAACACTTTTTAGTAATGTTTTTGTAATTAATAATCCAAATATAATAATATTATAGAAACGATAATATGCAAATAAATATTGACAGGTTTTTTTAATCATAATATAAATACATAGTTTAAAGTTTTTTTATAATAATAATTATATATGAATGAACACTTTTTAGTAATGTTTTTGTAATTAATAATACAAATATAATAATATTATAGAAACGATAATATGCAAATAAATATTGACAGGTTTTTTTGATCATAATATAAATACATAGTTTAAAGTTTTTTTATAATAATAATTATATATGAATGAACACTTTTTAGTAATGTTTTTGTAATTAATAATACAAATATAATAATATTATAGAAACGATAATATGCAAATAAATATTGACAGGTTTTTTTGATCATAATATAAATACATAGTTT